>NW_009195350.1:25195-28907 GCF_000690835.1 Fulmarus glacialis | reverse complement strand
AGAGATTTTTCCAACTGACAGATGCTAGTGGTGTGTTTTTGTTTTTTTGTTTGGTTTTGGTTTTGTTTTGGTTTGTTTTTCTTCTTAGTTGTCTGAAATCAGTTTTGACTTCAGCAGGGCCTCACGTGCACTGATTGCTGCAGCTGTTTCCTGATACCTTTTTTCTCTAACCTAAAACCAGGTCCCGGTCTAGATCCCGTTCAAGGTCCCGAGGAAGAAGGTATTCTCGGTCACGCAGTCGGAGTCGTGGTAGGAGGTAGGGTTCTGGCTGTTGTGTTTTCATTCTTGTTCTTACTCCTCCCTCTGCTCCACCCCTTGCTGTAGTCCTTGTGAAAAGTACCTTGCAGTAATTTTGGTTGTTTTTTTCCCTTTGTTTTGTAGATCAAGGTCAGCTTCCTACCGCAGGTCCAGGTCAATCTCTCCTCGTAGGTATAGATCATTTTCACCCCGCAGATCTCGGTCTGGTTCTTTAAGGAGATCAAGGTATGTGTTTTCTATTAAGCCCAAAACATTGTTGAAGGGAACATAACTGTTGAGTTAACATTAAGTTTATATTTTGCAATCCATGTGTTTGCAGGAACCTTCATGGTGTTACATCTGTGAGAGCTAATCTGAATGCTTTCCTTGAAGTTAAAAACTTAAGCATATAATTTTGGAACTACTGTTTCTGAGCTTTTCTTACACTGTACCAAAGCTACAGCCTTGATGTATGGTTAAGGTTTCCTACTTCAGCTTCAAGTATACAGGGAGTAATTATGCTTAGTCGGCTAGGGCAGTGAGATTTCTTATGTGGATGGTAGTACTGGCCAAATATACTACAGCTTTCTAACAATAAAAGTTAACTTCTGCAAAACAAATAGTTCCAACAAAATTCTCTGAGGTCAGGATCAAAGTCAAAGAATACTATCTCAGCTGTATGAATCATGTAGTAGTAGTTGAGCTTTCACCGCTTTTTTCTAGATCTAGGTCCAGATCACGCTCAAGGTCCCGGTCTGTTGTATGGCCTCGAAGCAGGTAAGATACTTGTTTTAATTCAGACCAATAATAGTTCTGGGGTGTTGTGTGTGTGTGTGTTGTGTTTTTTGTTTGTGGTTTTTTTTTCTTCCCCAGGGGAGTTTGGCTGGAAGGGGTTAAAAGGTTGTGCA
This sequence comes from Fulmarus glacialis, assembly GCF_000690835.1. NCBI lineage: Eukaryota > Metazoa > Chordata > Aves > Procellariiformes > Procellariidae > Fulmarus > Fulmarus glacialis. The sequence goes on along the minus strand of NW_009195350.1, from coordinate 27,762 downwards.
GCATAGCAATGTTCATGCTTAATAACTTATGCCTTTTCATAGACTAAAGTAGTGGTTGATTTCTTGTAATAAACATGAGTTTGTTTTGGTGTGTGGCTACTATATATAGTTGATGTATATGTAGCCATGAACAAAGTATATATATGATTTAAGGTCTGTGGAGAGAAGTTTTGACAACTAGTTAATGCCTGTGCATGTAGAGAATGCTTGACCTTGTGTCCTGCTTAGGTTTTTCTTGGCATGTTTTTTTGTAAATCCCAAATGCTTGGGGGGAGGGGGAGCAATGAAAAGGTTGCCACTATTGACTGAACTTTTGCTTACAGCTTTTCAGCTTTGTCAGTTCCAGTTCTGAGAGTTAGCTCAAATTAAATTGCTGTAGTGCTAAGAACTACACTATATGGGGTAGGATGCTTGACTTCAGAGGTTTGGAGGGCTGAATGAACAGGACCATGAATCTTAATGCCACAGGTAGTGTTTTGAAGGGCTTCTCTGACATGTAGCCCTGGTCTGGATGTTTTCCATGTATGGAGTAAATGCTCCTGCATTATTTTCTTCTATCCTTTGTGATAAGTCTTAGTTGGAAGAAGGGTGAAAAGAGTAGGATAAAAATGGGAGAGCCTGGTAAGTTGGAAGAAGTTGTCTTTTGTTTTGTATTAGAGTAGGAGAAGAGAAATGTTTTTTAGGGGCCTGCCTGCTACTTTAGGACTTAGACATTGAGCCTTTAAGGGGATGATGATTATTATTACTAAAGCTGTCCCGACTTATTACTCATACAGGCCTGTAATGCAGGAGATGACTAGCCAGGCTCAAATTGCATGCTGCTACTGTGGAAGAGCCTGGATACTGCTGATGTTGCTTGGTGACTTCTAGTTCTGGGACAGTCATGTTCCTGCATGAAAGACTTGATACTCGTATTGAAATTTCTGAGGAATGCTGACTTTGCATAGGCCTGCAGCTGCAGTGATGAGAAGTGGTAGTTCAGGACTGGAGTTCTGGAAGCATTGTGAAAACTCCAGTCAGTGCTGGTCCTCTGCTAATACAGCAAAACACTAGTACGTAACTGATGCTGCTTCTAGAGCTTTTGATTTGCAGTCCTGCTTTGTTGCTGTGCCTCTCGGAAGGAGGATTTGCCAGCAGTTCTTGTAGTAAGATGATGCTCTTGTGTGCTGCCTTACTGTATTTCTTATCAAAGGAAGTTATGCTCATGCTACAAAATACATGGGTATTTGGGGTAGTTGTGGGCAACTCCATCCGGTGTAACTGTGATACAGTAACAGAATTACTGGTTATAGTGTTAGGAACTGTGACAGAGGATGGCTCAGCATAGTGACCAGGAAGGTTTCAAAGCAGTGGCACGTAACTGTTTAACTTATGCCACGTGTCCATGTAATATTTCTGTAAGTTAATAGGCCAGGTAAAGATGAATCTTGATTACCCTTTAAAAACAGTTCTGAGCAGAAATAGAATAAAAGTTTTTTACTTTTTTGGCCAAGTCTATTTAAACAACTGATTATCTTGAACGCTGGGCTTTCTGATGTTCAGTAATACCACGTGCCTGAATTCTGACACTCTAGGAGGACAAATATTTTCTAAGTAACAGCAAATACTTGAGTTGGTAAAGTAACATGATAAACGTGGGAGGAAGGTCTCACTGTTTGAGTAGATTTTAATTCATAAGATGAACTGGGAATAGTTTACACATTAGTAGCCAGATGTCGAAGAGAAAACTGAAATACTGTTTTCATTGGGGTGACTGATGAAAAAGCTATATTATACTTGGAAGAAAAGTGCTGGGAACTTGATCTGAAGAATATATCAGCTCTTCAGCACACACGCTTACCTGTGGCTGATTCCAGGCTCTTAATGTGCTATTAAAAGATTTTCAAAGATGACACTTGAAACTATTCTTCCCTTTAAGGAAGGGATACTTGCAGGTGGGGAGAAAGTCTTGGGAGCCTGATACAGGGTCTTCTGTTTTGTGAAAGTGGTAGCTGAAGCTTTGCTGGGGAGCTTCTTGTGCTTGTACTCTTTTCTGGTAAGTGGGGTCTCTGGAATAAGAGCTAAAGGATCCTCCTGAAATTTCACAAGAAAAGCCTGCAGCACCAGAGCCTTCCTCTCTGGTTTGTGATGCTATGTAGTATGAATTTGCTGGTGCTGGTTTAGCTAACTTTCATTGTATGGCATGCCACTGGCTGCTTTGCTGAGCTTTATTTTTCTCCTGTTGTAGGTCTGGGTCCCATGGTAGATCTAAATCTGGCTTACCTGCTAAAAGGTGAGCGTATAAATACAAGTAGCACTTAGTATTTTTTTTTGTCATGATTCAAAATCCTGCTTGGACCAGTATTTCAGTTGCATGTGGAAGAGGGTTTTTTTTTGTTGTTGTTTGTTTGGGGTTTTTTTAATAGCTGATTTTAAAATATTTTTCATACATTATTTTTATGTATTTTTTTTATAGCTGATTTTTGTGGGACAGTAGGCAATTCTTCCAGAAGGATTGTAGATACAGGTTTTTGTTTAACCCATGATTGTGACAAAAAGTATTTTTGACAAGATTAGGGGCATATCTT
>NW_009195350.1:1570-25164 GCF_000690835.1 Fulmarus glacialis | reverse complement strand
TTCCCTACCTTGGTTTTCAACTGTCTGTAGTTCTCAGTCTTCCTGGCTCTCCTCTACTTGATTCACTGCTCCCGCTTTGCAGGATTACTGTGATCATTTTATAGCTGCTTTGAAGCTGTGTGTTGCTCTTTTCCCAAGGGCTCCAGCTTTCAGCAGTTTTCCTTCTCAACAACAGCTTCTTGCTTAAAGTAATTGGGTATACTTGCTATCAGCAGCATTAAGGGTGGTGTCTTTTCATGTGTTTAACAACATCAGACTGTTCTTACTGTTTTTTAAATGGTCAAAAGTGGTTACTGAATGTATACAAGTTTACCACATTGATTGGTTTTTGTGGTGTTGTGTTGTTTTTTTTTTTTAACAGTCGCTCAAAGTCCAGATCACCATCTCCAAAGAGAAGGTAGGAATATCTTAAAACTGGAGTGTGCCATACAGTTACATAGAACTAGTGTCTGGAGTGGTTGCTATAGAAGTTAACTTGTGCAAGGATAGAAGCTTAAAGTTTTTTACTTGTCTTAATTTGTGAACTATGAAAAGGTGAATTGTTATAGGCACTTCCTACTATGAAAAGATGAAGTTTTATGGGCACTTCCTACTGCTGGTAGTCAGAACTTCATGATAATAACTCTAAGGTAACCTACTTTAATGAAATTTTAAAGGACAACAGAAAATGTGGGCAAATGAGAATCGACTATCCCAAAGTTCCTGAGGAATTTAGAATCTGGGGAAGAAGTGAGTAATGTAAGGTATGGAGCAAACCATAAATATGTGTTTTTTTGCTGGTGGCTCCTCACAGCTGGCTCTTAGTTGCACAGCTGCCAAGTTTTGCTATGCACTGCAAAGTAAGAAGCAAGTTTTCCTGTGTAACCAGAAAAGTATATGCTGGAATTTACATAGTCTGAGATAGTGCCTCATGGCTAGCCCTAAACTGGAACTGTGTAGGTTATGGCAGAGTAAAAATTCCTCTGCACAGCTGGAGCGCAGGCTCCAAGGTGCTTTCTGAGCAGGCTTGATGTCTCACCTAGCTGTTGCAGCTGATGTCTCTCATTTTGCATGCCCCTTTCAAGCTTAAAGCAGTTGTTACTTATAAAGGTGTAAAATGTAACATGGAAATGAAAACAATTTGGGGAGGGGCAGTATGAGGCAGGGGGGCAGGGCTCCTGGGCAAAGGAAAGCTGGGGTAGCATGTACCATTTCTGTTGGTTTTGCTGTAGGAGTTGCTCTTGATCTTTTTCTTTCCCTTTCAGTCACTCACCATCAGGAAGCCCTTGAAGAAGTGCAAGCCCTGAGAGAATGGATTCAAATTTAAAAAGTTGAAGAAAATTTATTTTGTTTACGCTATTATAAGGGATTTTGTGGTGTCTTTATAAATGTAAGGGCTTAGTCCTAGAAGGCTGTTTCTATTGACTAACAATTGGCATGAATCTGGATCTTTTAAAAGTCTTATTAGTAGACTAATGCAAAACTCTGTTGTGTTAACGTTCTGTGATCTGAAAATGTTGGGTTTTTTTATTGGTGTGTTGAAATAAACTGTGCATTTCTAACTAAGAAATACTTTGTGATAACCCTGCTGTTTCTGTTAATATTTGGGTAGCTGAAGCAGGTCACATGCCACTGTGGTGAAAAGCAGGTGGCAGGCTGTTACAGGCACTTGTGCATTGAGTGTAGTGCAGCAGCCAGTCAATGGCTGTCCTGCAGGTGTGTGCCTGTTGTAGGACTTCATTCCTACAGAGCACTGATTAGAGTGAAGAGTTACCAGTACCAGCTGTCACTCTTACTGTTCGGTCTTGAATGTTATGGTGATATGTACCTTGTGTTTTTATTTGCACCTCCTCAAAGCTCAGTAAAGCTGAAAACCTGTCTGGAGGTGCTTGTACACTTGATGATTTGACTTAAAAAAATGTCTACAAAGGGCATTAACAGATGGAAAAAACAAGGAATGTGTGAATGCTGTCTGTCTGTCCTGTTGATAAAAGACCAGTGAACTTCTCACCTGAAGGTATTTGGAATACTGCTGGAATGTAAACTATTGAAGTAAATATTTTTAGAAATCTTGTTTTATGTCCCATTTGTCCAAATAGTACTACTTCTTTGTGATAATTAAAATAAATTGTCAGTTCTGGTGCAGAACATAATCTATTTAGATATTCTTTTTAGGAAATTAAGGCTTTTCTTACAGATGGAAGGCCACAAGAATGTTTAAGTAGCAGTACATTTGGGGAATGAAGAGCTCGTGTTACACCTGTCTGACCTGATCTGCCTGGTCACATCTTTTCCTTTGGCAATAGTGTAACCAAGGGACTTGCTGCTGTCCTGATCAGTTGTTGCTTTGGGAAACTGGACTGTAGCTGCCTGTATACAGATAGGTTACTGAAGGATTTAATGTAAATAGGATAAACTAGTGCAAGGTATTTGGCAATTTGATTTGTCTCTGCAGTTGATAATGGCTATTATCAGACTATAAGGAAATCAGAGTGCCAGATGATTTTGACTTAAAAAGTCTTCCTTGCAGTATGTTCTGGCCTATATTGCTGTCTTACAGGCCAGAGAGGAACAATAATTCTCTGCGGGCTTCTAATTTGCTAGCAGTGGGTTGATTACTGTTAGAGCACTGCAGCTGTGCGTGGGCACCTAATGCCAGGTTTTCTGATGAACTTTGGTCATTGTTGCTTGACAAGATGTCCAGGTATTAAAAGAATGATAATGAGCCTCTGTATGTGACTTCACAAAGACTCTTCCTGTGTACCACAGCATACGTTTGTCTTGTCCCTCCTCTCTCTCTTTTCCATGTTTGTACATTTTAGTGCATTGGTGCTTAGTAGGATAAGTGACTTTCCTTGCTGATGATGCTGCAATTAATATTAGAGTATGACAAGAAAGGGGGTAGGTTGGGACTGCATCCATGTGCTCAGGGTAGAAGAGGGTTACTAGGGGCAAGCTTTGGTCAGCAGTTGGAGGGAGTTGGCTCCTGTGGAGGAGGTGGGAGAAGGAACCACTCCTCAGCTGTAGCTGGGAGTGGTTCTCCTCATACCTCATGGCGAGGCCTATGGTGATTAACAGTAGCACTGCCATTGTGTTTGGTGCTTATTTATATTTAATGTGAGTCTCCCCTTTTTAGAGACTGCTGTCTCAAAGGCAGTTCCAGCTGTACTGTTGAGGGCTTACAGTGTGCTACTGGGGAGCACAGCAGCTAGGCTCTAGCTCTGCCTCTGCTCTTCACCTGGTGGATTGGACTGGCTTGTCTGTCTCAGTCATTTTGTAGTATTTTATGCCTTTAGACTTAAGGGGAAATGGAGCTGTTGCATGGTTTCATACCTGCTGAAGGAAGCAAGTAATAAAACCACTGTGACCAGTCCATGAAGCTAGGTTGGTGCATATGCAATTCCTAGGAAGTCAGCCTGTAGAAACCCTTCTAAAGTAACAGCTGGCACTGCAGCCTGGGCAGTGAGACATGAGGGATGTGCTCACAGTTCAGTATCCACTGTCATCTTTGGATTGTGTCTATTGATTTGTGCTTTGTTCCCTTCCCAGACTTACCCATTCTGCTACCAAGGCAAGGCACAAGTCCTCCCTCCAGCTAATTATCACCTGCTACATCATCAGCTGTCCTTCCCCTCACCTTCACTTCAGAACAGCCCAGGTGGAATTTAGCATGTACTTGGGGGAAGAGTCATACAGATCCTGCTTGAGCACTAGTTTCCATCCAAAATGCAGCACTCTGGTGGTTGAGAAGTCATTTATTCAAGAGGATACCACTTTGACAGTCTGAGGTGAAAAATGGAATCTCTTCCTATTTCACTCCACAGCCAGCCTGAACAGAAACAGTATTTTCTTACTCTTACTGGCATGGCTGTCAGGCACACACAGAAGTGATGCCATATCTAACAGTCCAGCTAATGGCTGACGACACACTCCATATGCCTCTGCAGTGCTTTAATACCCCACCCCAGGATTCCTAGCCCTTAACAGCTTTTCACTAAACCTCAGAAAAAAAACACCAAGCGTGCAGGTGCACAGTTACAGGATATGGTGGTAGTGTTGACCAACATTATGCTGTGGGAACAGTTTAGCCTTCTGCAGTTAACATACCTGCAGAGACCATTCTGCTGCACTGGTATGTTGGTCTTGGTACTCCTGTCTTCTTCCTCATGCAAGGGTGTTGCTGTGAAACTGCTTCTACAAACATTCAAGCATTTTTTTTGAAAAATTGAACTAGTCTGCAAATGATGCACCTCCCTCTGCTCATCATTCCTCAGCTGGAAGACTATTTCTAGGCAGGGTTGGTGGTAGAGACAGTGGTTTTACTACTACAGATGACAGCAAAGTTACTTCACTTTTAAGGCACTTGCTATTGCGATTGCTAGTACATCAAGCAGCTCAGCTGTGCCAATGCTTAGCATTGCAATTAAGCAATGTCGAAGGGAAGAAGTAATAGTTCATTATTACTGTGGCATTTCACCACACTCTTCTGTGGCAGTCCACTGCCCAGAGCAGGAGTTTGGCTAAAAGTTTCCAAAAGTGGGACTTTCTTCCAGCATGCAAGGTGGCAGGAGGATTACCACCTACCAGAGGAGGTTAACAGTAAGCACTACCGTCCACCCAAGGATCCATTTTTAATGCATTACAGCAGTCCATATCATGTTTTGCTTTTTCACAGCGCAGGGTCAGCTGGAGAAGCCCAGCTTTCAGGGGAAATGTCCACACTTCCCTGCAGTTTTACACTATAACCAGAATAGCCTACACTGATCCAACACGTTACTCCAACAGATCCGGTAGAGTCTCCTCACTAGAGGACACTCTCTAAATCCATTTCAGAACCCCTTGACATGAATCAGAAGGCGGTTAGGGTTTTAAGGGCTCTGGGTTGAACCGTAAGCAAATGGGTCCCTGGTCAGCCAAGACTGACTACCTCAGTGAAGTCTTGGCCAAAATGTAGAAGTGAGTTTAAATCAATTTGGGAGCAGCTTATGATGTCGCATGCTGCCTCCAGACATTACTATTCCAAGAAGCAGCTAAGTAGCAGGGGTTTTTGTCGCCTGAAACACTATTGCCAGCTTACAGCCTCATAAAAAAACCACTTTACTTTCTTACTTGGAGGTTTTCATTCCTCCTGGGAGATCTGCCATTTTCCAGAGTGTACTGTAAGCCACCTTACTTGCAACAAGCAAGCCAAAAACCTGTCAATAGTACAGTTGCCAACATGGTCTTCCAGAGATCAGCACCATGTTTTGGGACAACAAATACATCAATACACTGATGTCACTTGGTCTGTTCTCAGGCAGTGGCAAACAGTGCGTCTTTATAGAAAGGGTTCTCACATTACTGCGTGGTCACAAGCTTTACAATCATACCGATAATCTGAGATCCACGGGGGCACATGCATAAATCCATGCTGGGATTCTTGATTTTATCCTGCAGCAGCTGGTCTAGTTCACAGCGCAGCTCTTTCACCAGCTCAGCCACCTAACGCACATGGTAAAGCACAGAGGCAAGTCTAAGGCTCATGAAATGCATCTCCTGCATTCTAAACACAAGCACAGCTCTGCAGCACTCCCAGGATTATTCCTCTTTTTCCTTACCTGGTGAGAGGCAGCCACAAACCGTATCCATCCATCATCAAGAGAAATGACAAATTCTCCCTTCTGCAGCTGCATGTGAACCTGCCCGCCTCCAAGCAGGACCAGCGGGTACACTGACACCATACTGCAGTCTCGAATGAACACGCGGCTGGTCTTGATCTTCTCATGATACACCAGGTAGGGGCTCTCAAAGTGCCTAGTCTGGAACACATACACAACATCCCTCGTTGAAGTGCCACATCTCTTCCTACCTGCTCAGGCAAATATAGTCCTGCCTGCCTCTTCCACACAGGCCTCCCCTGCCTCTTTGACAGCTGCAAAGAACAGCAAATGTGCCTAAAATGCACCTGCATGACTAACAGATTCTCTCTGACCCGTAAGAGCTGCCAATCACTTTGCCAGTTACCCCTTGCTCCTTCCCACTTTGCAGTGGGCATGTGAGAAATCAGCTAGTTCATCAGTGTTGCCTCAAGGCTCCAAGTTCTCCATTTCATGCTAAGGACATTTTCATGTGCGTGTTTGTTACGCTCTTTCAAAGCAAGAGTGATGAACAGTTCAAAGTCTTTATAACTCAAATATGTGGTTAATGATTAAAAAACCACTTCTTAAAAGCAAGTAATTTATATCCTGGAAAAGAAATGAATCATCAAATATGGAAACAGACTTCATGAGACAAATATTACCACATATCATGGCAGAGAGAGAAGAGCTCTTATCTAACTATTAGCTATTAAGCTGAAAAGGAAATTAACTTCAGAGTTTGAGGACCCATAAAGAAACAAACCGGAGTATGTCCCTGAATTATTTACCAATAAATAATATTTCAGCTGAAGAGACAAAGCCTGGGGAGGGGCGGTGGGGAGAAGTCATCTACATGTATGAAGGTGCTACACACATGCATGCAATCTCAGTCAATACCAAGGAGAAGCCAGGGGAACATTGCAACTGCAACATTTTTTTGTGCAGTTTGGCAGACGCAACTTAAGAAAACATGAACTGGGGCGTTACTGCATCTGCTAATTCTACTCCAGAGGCTGGAGTTTAACTGTGTGCCCAAGAGGACACTCTTAACTCAGGAATGCACCATTATTTACAATTCTAACGACTGTTCAATCATGAAGATTTTTTTTTTTTAATAGGGACCCTCACTGTAATCTCAACCGCTCAAGCAAAGATTATTTTATAAAAGAGAGCATGCTTTGCAGAAAAAAAAATCCTGACCTGATAATTCACAGATGAAGGGTGAATGTGGACATAACCATCATTTTTGGTAACAAACTTCAGCTCTTCTGCTTTTGGTTGCATTTTCACCGCTCCTGTACTGGTCTTCTGGTATTTGCCCTCTGGCTTTTTCACCTGTATGGTAAGATAAAATGTTACAAAAATCTGCTGTACCAGAAAACCTTTTTAACTTATGTTTTAATTTTATCAACACCAGAAATTCTCAAGTAGTAACATGTCAAGTCACTAGAGACAGATATTACACTCTGGGTGCTGTCTAACCCTGACTGACTGTTCATTTGTAACCTCAGCCTTCTAAAAAGCTGTAATTTAAAGTAGCTTCTTAAGAACATTTGCTGCTGGCTTCTGTGTGACACTAAAATCAGCCTGTAGCAACAGCAGGAGTCTCAAGCAATACAAACTGGAGCTCAGCTTGCCTGGCTCTAACCCTATAAGCAGCAAGCCTTGGCAACGTAAGCCAGGCTCAAGGGTGCCACAATGAGCCCAAACTGAAAGCAGGCTGTGTGGATATGCCAGACAGCAGAAGGGAAAATGAAAAAGCATTCTTTTACCTGGACAACATTGGGATACAGTGCAGCACACAACATAGCTGAGATCAGCTTGATGTTCTCTGCATTCGAATTTGCCTGTGAAATTAATGCATGCATTAGGTATTCTACAGGTAAGTGTATAGAGGTAAAGCCCTGCTTCCGGAATGATTGAATTCTTGAAACTGGTTTACTTTTATAGCTGCACTGCTGTGCTTTATAGGGGAGGTCAGTTACTGCTCCTAAGGTCTCAGGCTAGACCAGGGCTATGTTACCCCCACTAACAATGGAGCAAATTGACCACCAACTATGCAGTTAGTGCCGAACCTAATTGTTCCCTAATGTCTGGCTATAAAGTGGCTTGTCCCTGAGAGAAAGCAAGCACAATGCACATGAGACTCTACAACTACCAAGCCCTTATCACCTCATCATGTAGCCCTAGGAGTCTCTGGCTCCGGAGGTACTGCTTTCTGAAGATTGTCCACAATGCTGAAATATTTCACTGCCTGCTCTGTAATGTAATTCTGTTCCCAAAATAAGGTTGGCACTAATCCCAACATTCAGGCCAGGTCATGAGTCAGACCCATGCCTTTCCACCAGTTGCTGACTTCTAATGTGTCAAGTCAGCAGTGTTTCACAGTCTTAAAAGGAGCAGGTTTCAGCTCACTTCCACATCCGGGCCTGTGCTTCCTGGGCACATAAGACCGCATGCAACTGAGGCTAGTATCAGCATGTACAATGTACAGGGAGGAAGAACAGAGCAGGTAGGAGGTGACTGTTGCCAGTGTGAGGTTACAAAGCCAGGCTGCAGCAAGAAGCCCACCAGTCTAGAGCCCACCTGGCACCCAGGTCAAATGAAAAACTGCAGCATCGTTTTGGAGCACGGAAATGCTGTGAATTACCTCTTCTCCTGTGGCATCCAACACACCATCACCTCCTTGGGACCACTTCTTCTCAATGTCCCTGGCTCTTAATCCCTCCTTCACAAACCCAATGTCAGAAAGCAGTTCTGTGAATTGCCGTTTCAGACTGGCAATTTCCTACAAACAGACAAAGGGTTGTAATGGGTGCCACACAGAGCAAGGAAAGTTTTCACCAGTTGCTTATTTTCATCACTAGGACTCTGCCAGTGTCTCAACCAGTCCCTGTGCAAGGCCACAAAAACTGACTTACCTGAAGAACTCTTCCTGACAGAAAGTTCTCCCTGCAGTAGTTGTAGCTTGCCTGAGAGCCCTCTTTGATACTTAAACGCCATCCCTAATTGAGAGGATGGGAGAAAACCTTTAATATTTCAGCTTGAATTTCAAGTACATCACAAACCTCTGAGACAGGCTACTGAATTTTAGCTCACCTTATAGGCCTGGAGAAGAGCTAGGTAGTCGCTGTTTCCTACTGCAAACTCCAACTTCTTTTTGTTTGCTTCTTCCCTTTTATCCCATGGTGACACCTAGACAGGCAGTAACAGATTAAGCATGTTCTTCCCCTCACAACTTAGACAAGCCATCGCAAGAGCTGCATGCCACATAATCTTTGGTATTTTCACAGCAGCTCAAAGATCAGAATGCAGATTTTCTCCATGGATAACAGAAAATATGAGGCATTCAAAAATGCCTAGTCAACAGCAGAGCACCTAAGCCCATTGCCCTATCTAACCACAAAAGATCCAAAGGTAAATTTCTGATTGACCAGCTCACAGAAAATACTTCATTTTGGGCAGACCTCTCTGCAGCTGCAGAATGCCAAGATCCATGAAAAACACCATCTGGCAAATCTTAGCAAGTTAATGGAGCTGAAGCTCAAATGAGAATGCCTATAATAGGGCACAGCAAGTCTAAAATCCACTTGGGTCTGAGAGAGAGAGAAGGCGATAGTAACTCAGGACATTCAAAAAGCTGAATTTAAGTTATTCTGTATCAGCATATAGAAACTTACAGCACTTGAAGTAGAAAATGGCCAATAAGCATATGGAAAACAATATGCAATTAAATAACTAGAACAATCTATTTCCAATTCTTCCACAGCTATCCTCAATACAAACTATTTGCACTACTAACGACAGCAATCAAAACTTCAAGAAAGTCTGACTTTTCATGCAAGTTTGTACATTGCAGTAGAAGATTAACAACAGTAAGAGCACCTGTAAATACAGCAGCTGATTCAAAAAGCCAAAGTGAAAGTGAACACACAAACTGAGATCCAAACTGAACCCTGCATTCACAGTTCAGACATGTCAACTTCATCATTATCGCTGTTTCGTAATTATTTCTAACTCCTTCTTTTATTACCATTAATTTTCAATTTTTACACCAGATTTGGACAAAATGGACTGGCTGTACTTCTTAGTTCAAATTAAAACTAATATCCACTCTGTTTCTACTATTCACTCATAAATAACATTCTTGTCACTGCTGCATAGTTTTGGTCTTCTGCTTGTAACTGGACTTTTTTAATGAGCACTGCGTTAACATATAAACAATGTAGGCTAAAAAGGAGAATTAAAATACTCAAGTGTAGTACGCTGCAAGTTACAACAGTGTTTTGCTGCTGCATGAAAACATACTGCTTTCAAAGCGGGATACACGGTTAAGAATACTTACAAAAGGTGACTTAAAGGCCAGACTGGCTGCTATAGTTAGTGCAGGATCCAGGCAGCGGAAGATGGTGCCAAACAGCATTAGCTTGCCAATCCTGACATCAACAGGCAGAGAAGCCAAGTGATATCCCAGAGGGGTGAGCTTTTCATCTGGAGTTAATGCTCCCAAGTCTTGTAGTCGCAGCTTTGATGCTCGCAAAGACTCAGTTCTAGGGGGCTCAATTAGTCGTGATAAGACAGAGTGAAGACTCTGTGCAGAAAACATCTCCAGAATCTTAATTCTTAAGGAGGGAAAAAAAAATTTAAAAAGAAAAAAGAAAGAAAGAAAAAAAAAGGCAGCTTAGTTCCATACACAGGGCAAAAAAAGGAAGCTTTCGTAAAAACAAACAAAAAAAACCCCAACAGAAAACATGATTCTAAGAACATGCTCCCTAGAAGAGGGCCTGTAATGCGTATTTCAAGTCAGGAAGCAATGTGAAATAATAGCTGGGGGGCAGCGTACCTCATCCAACCTCACAGAGTCCATAAGAACAGATTCCTATTTAGCACACTAGGGTTTAAAATAAAGTTTTTACTGTAAAAAAAAAATTTGTATCGTTTCATTTCCTTTTTGTACAAAGTGGTGCACAGTGTGCAGCAGGGATAGGAGAACCTCTTATTTAGTATTTGCATGATGGTGGTGCTTGATCCAGGTTGTGGCTTTACTGCACCATGCTGTACAGAAACACCATAGGAGCGTAAAGTGACAAATATCTACCGTGGGTCTGGAGTACAGTAATGTAACTGTCTTCTCTGGTGATAAGAGATCTGAGAGACGTATCTTTTTCCTAGGATCAGATGAGAGCTAAGGAATGTGAAGAAGGACAGGGAGAACTGGTGGAGGGTGCGATTAGGGGGGGCTCTGGATGCAGAGGCAATGTGATAGTAAGATCAAAGCAGCCAGCCAACAGAGCCTTAGATCTCCAGAGCAAGTTTCTTGGTTTCACGATGTGAGAAAACACTGAGGAAACTAAACACCTTGGTAATGGCATTCCAGGTAGACGCTGCAGTGGAGGAAGGACATTCTGCATGCTGGCTTTTTCAGGCAATGCAGGAACAACAGCTCACCTTAGACAAAGCTGCTCCAAGGGCACTCTCTGAATTTCTGGTAACTGCTGTTTTATAAGCTGATGGTTGTAGTGATGGCTACTGAAAAGATGAAAGCAGACGCCTGAGGCTACACGGCCTGCTCGCCCTTTCCTTTGCAGAGCATTGGCTTTGGACACAAATGTGTCTTCCAGACTTTCCATTCCTTTGCTTGGGTCATATCTACAGGAGAGCAAGAAACAGGCTTATATTCACGAGTGCAGAGTGAATAGGCTGGAGGTCAAGCAGGCAGATGCTGCCAACTTCTGTATGAACACAATCCCCACCCCTGCAGTTGGATCTGAGTCTAGACTGGCTTCCTCCACCTTGCAGCAGCTTTCTGCAGATCAAGTTCCTTCAAGTTTTTCCCAGCTCTTTGGAAAGCTAAAGTATGCAGCTCAAGGCATAGAGCAGCTTCCCAGATCACAAAGCCCTGAGGAATGAATCCCAGTACCTTTTCTCTTTCATTTTTCCAGAATCAATCACATAGACCACATCATCAATGGTGACAGATGTTTCTGCAATGTTTGTAGAGATGATGATTTTGATAACTCCTGCAGGAGGCCTGAGGAACACAGACTGCTGTTCGTCACTAGACAGTGAAGAATGAAGCGGATAAACAACACACCTGGAAGGACAACATGACAGCATGCTCAGTGCATCTCCAGCCTTTTCCCTCTTGGGAACAATCTGCCTGCACACACTTTTGCCTTACTAATACTAGACACTGCCCACAGCCATTCAAATCAATATAAAGCCAGCAAACCTCTCTGCCCTATCACCTTTAAGACACAGAACCATAGAATCATTTAGGTTGGAAAAGATCCTTAATATTGAGTCCAACTACCATGTCCCTAAGCGCCACATCTACACGTCTTTTAAATACCTGCAGGGATGGTGACTCAACTACTTCCCTGGGCAGCCTGTTCTAATGCTTGATGACCCTTTTGGTGAAGAAATTTTTTCTAATATCCAATCTAAACCTCCCCTGGCACAACCTGAGGCCATTTCCTCTTGCCCTATCGCTTGTTATTTGGCAGAAGAGACCGACACCCACTTCATTACAACCTCCTTTCAGGTAGTTGTAGAGAGCAATAGAGGTCTCCCCTGAGCCTCCCCTTCCCCAGACTAAACAACCTCAGTTCCCTCAGCCGCTCCTCATAAGACTTGTTCTCCAGACCCTTCACCAGCTTTGTTGCTCTTCTTTGGACACACTCCAGACCCTCAATGTCTTTCTTGTAGTGAGGGGCCCAAAACTGAACACAGTATTTGAGGTGCGGTCTTACCAGTGCTGAGTACAAAGGGACAATCACTTCCCTAGTCCTGCTGGCCACACTATTTCTGATACATGTTCTAAGGGAAGGTGGAGAAGTTTACAGAAGGGATAGGTCTCAGAATGGAGTTGAGCAAAAATTCTGCCTCTTTTGAAGAGTCTAGAATCTGCCATTTACAATGCCAGACTGGAAGAAATCACTGCAGCTAAACTTGCCATGGACATCTGTGTAAAACCTTCTTAGTCAAGGAGATCCAATTACATCTCCATGTAACAATCTAAGGCCAAATGCAACCACAGCTGAATGTGTCTCAGCAAACATTCTGAAAGAGAACAAGGGTCAAGGTGATGTTTTCAACAGTCCACTGGATCATGCAGAGCACAAAATGAAGAACACTCATCACTAGGGTCTCCGAGAACTTCAACAATTAACCTTCCTGAGCTGAGGAGAAAAAAACAAAAAAAGCAAGCCAACAAGATAGTAGAAAAGGAATTAACCTGACTGGAGTCAAGATCTTCATATCAAGCTCTCACACATTTAATAACCTTTATTTATCCCCAGATGAAGGCAGGTTTTGTGCAGGAAGCTACTCTTTATTTATGGGTAAAGACCGATAGTTTTGGAGCTTTTCTGCCTTACCTCTTGCTGTGCCTGTTATTAAAAAGAGCATTAGACTGGAGCTGCTCATAAAGCATCTTGATTTCTGCTAGACCAGGCAAAAATATCAACACAGCACCTATATACGTTGATTTTAAAAAAAAAAAAAAAAAATCATTTAACAGAAAGGACTGCATGATATTTTATCAATATGCAGAAGGCCCAAGTCAAA
This sequence comes from Fulmarus glacialis, assembly GCF_000690835.1. NCBI lineage: Eukaryota > Metazoa > Chordata > Aves > Procellariiformes > Procellariidae > Fulmarus > Fulmarus glacialis. The sequence goes on along the minus strand of NW_009195350.1, from coordinate 11,998 downwards.
ACTCCAGCTCTGTTTTGTAACTGTTGTACAAAAACCACACATGCTGCAACAGTCCCTCACCGAAGACTTTCCAAAGTAGACGATTCTCTCACCTTCCCCATCCCATGTATATTAGGAGCTTTGTTACTCAAATAGAATTTTATTTTTTTCAAAAATAGTAACTACAGAAACTCAGCATGAAAACATTAGCTTTGGGCTGCCTATAAGCACACAGCCTCCATGAATCTACTTTTGTTTATCTCTCAAGGACAATGAAATTACCTGGGGGGTATGAATGTCTGCCAGCAACTATCCACTCCAGCAAGGCTTCAATTAATTCCAGATTAACTTTGTCCAAGTCCATGACAGACATTGTTTTCAACACTGTCTTGTTAATCCCTGCGGAAAAAGAAAATAAAACACTCAGTAAGTCCAACTCTTGTAAAAAGCATCTGCTGGATACATTGAACCAGTGTGGATGCACAACCAACCACACCTTGGTTTAAACAGCATTTGGCTTAGACCAGACAGGTAGCTCCATAAGTGACTCAATGCATCACATTCCCCCTTCCATGCTTTCCTCTGTTTCAGCTCTTCCCTTCCTTTCTCATGCGCACACCTGTGCACAGCCTAGACCAGGATTCATCTACTAGCAGAATGACATGCGCACATTCTAGTAGTAAGAGGAGCCGAAAGCCTTCATATGGCCACTTACAGATACCTCAAGGACTACCTTCTCAAGCTCTCTCTTCTCCCTTCCAATGTTTCTTACACCAACTCATAAAGACACCCAGATTCCCTTACTCTTCTGAGCTGGTAACTGTCTAGCAGGAATCTGAAGCTTTTAAGCAATGGGTCTCACCCAATACCACTGTGGAGCTCACCATAAGGGTGTGCAGAGAGGAACTCTTCAGGACTAAGCACAGGGAGGATTTTAATGATGACGGAGTGGGAAGTTCATGGAAAGGTCTGCCTCTCTTATTAAGCCATTCACAGAGTGACTGAATTTCTCAAGGAAGGCTTGTCATGCTGAAGTGATCCCCTTGAAGTGGGCAGATACATGCTGTGCTTTAAGTAAAGCTGCTCCAGCAAGAACACATACAGAGAAGAAAGTGAAATTAACAAGGCATCTGAAAAGGGATGGAAAGAGATAGTAGCTAAAAACTGTCCATTTTCAGGTGTCAAGAACTGTTTTCAGCCAAGATGTTTGTTCTACTTTAAGAGAACAATAGGTTCTCTTTTTTTTTTCTTTTTCTTTTTTTTTTTTTTTTTTAAGCTGGCAGGAGGTTTCTGATCCAGAGAAGTAGTGACCTGCTTAGCTTCAAAAGTACAAAACTCTGAATTATATACATGCATTCAACATACAATATTATATGCTAACATACCATGTTGGCTGGCAAATGCCAATTTATTAGATTTAAGAAGGAGCTCACCTTTATATCGTGTAAGGAGCTGCTTCAGAGTTAATTTTTGGTCTGGGTCTGAATCTCTGACAACTGTGTCAGTGCCCTCCAGAACACCAGCACGTCTCAGGTCCTCCTCTACTTCTTCAAATGCAGTCCTTTTGTGTCTTCCATTTTGTTTGTTTTCTTGCTTTGTCTTGCGCCTGTAGGGACTACTGTCCTCTAAAACATACCTGAACATCAGAAAAACATTTAGTGGTGTGGAAAGAAGCCTAACAGTCTCCTTCGAAGAATTAGCTACAGAGACAGGGTATCAAAAGTATTTATATACAAATCTGAGAGGCGCTTTGTATAAATGGGTTGCAAAACCATAGACAGTATCAAGGTCAAGGTGTCCTTCTATACTGGGATGTTAATCTTTTAAAAGCTGTGACGCAAAAAACTAGGACTGCAAACTTGATCTTGACAGCTAAGTGGGCAGCTCAGAGCAACAATCTGCAAGTAATTTGCAATAGCTGATCAATTTACTATCTGGAATATCTGAGCTGCTGTGACGTTCCAGTAATTACAAATGGTAACAGGAATCTGGTACCTGAGCTGCAAGGTAGGGCTTACAAAAAGGAATTGTTTGGTATCCTGCATTTGTCACCTTCAGTGCTGAAATCTACCTTCAAATTTCTTTTGCTTGCCAATGCCTAACCACCACTGAAACAAGTAAAGCACAAGCACTGACAAACTCTTCATGGCAAAGCTCTTTTCTTCAGTACTTATGTGGTATCTAATGCAGAAAGGCTTGTTTTGGCATGAGATCCTAGACCCCACTGCAGTATAAGAAGTATGGTTTAAAGTCAGTGTTTTAGTAGAACTCCAAGACTGCAAGTGATGGCAGAGATTTGAGAGGATTTGATTTTTAAATCTGTGCACAGAACTACTGCAGTCTCAAGGTCAGTAGTGCAACCTCAAAGGCCAAATACATCTGAGAATGTTTGGGAATTTCATACCTTGTCATTGCAATCACATCTTCCAGAAAAAACTGATCCACAGGAAATGTTCGACCTAAAAGGAAACATGAGAATAAATCTACATGCCACACAACACACTCAAAAGATGAAAAAGACAGAAGATGGTTATCATTTCACACAGGTTATTATGTCATACACTGGCTTCACAGCTCTCATCTATACTGCACTCTTCAACACAATTTTTGTCGAGGACAAACAGTAAATGTTTTCCAAGCATGGTTTGGTAACATGCACTTACACAGTCAGAGAAGGGCTGATACACTTAGGGGAACATACCCATGAGGCTACGTGTTTCTGTCATGCTCCATGTAATGACTTAGCAATTTAAAAGGAACATTTGGCTAAATGTCGCATCCAGCTGGATCCTCTCACTGCTTCTTTTTCACAAGGATAGAGAAAAGTCTTCAGCTGTGGTGAAACTAGCTCAGAGAACCATGTCATGCACACCATGTCATTTTTGTCTTTTGGGGAAGGAAATTCTGCTGGTACAGAGACAGCACAAAAAAGGCTCCATTTCCAAGTCTTCTCTCTCCTAAATCTCATTGGACTTTCCTTCTACGCCCTTGGAATCATTGTATAAATCCTCATCTTGCCACTTCGCAAATTAGCCCCTTGCACTTGAATTGAGAACACTTCACAAGCAGAAATACTGAAAACAAACCCCTGAAACAATGAATGTGATAAGATAGTAAAAATGAATGGTTTTCACCTGGTATGTTAATAATTGGACAGGAGTGAAAGTATTGAGAAAAAAGCTCTGCATTCAAGGTGGCACTCATTAGTATGATGCGCAGGTCTGGCCTCTGAACCATTATATCCTTCAAAACCAGCAGCAAGAAGTCACTGAAGAAAACAAGCAAAAAAACATTTGAATTTCTTCAGTGCTAACTTTCAGAGTCTGTTCTTTTCTCCCCATTCTGTCCACCCTCCTGGTGTTTTCAATAGCACAGTGATACTATCACAGAAGCACGAGCTTCTCAGAATGGCTGGAGGCTAATAATGCAGTAAATTAATGGAAGGTAATCTGCTTACTTTTTGGTTGTCCCTTACTAGAGTGTCAGGATTACTTGGCAAATTCATTTAAGCAACAAAAAGCTCTAGCTACCTTATAAATTAATTACACTAATGACAACACAAGAACATTAGGTAACAAATTAACTCAAAGTAACAGATGAGTCCTTTTTGCTCCTCTTCCTCACTTGAATCTCTTTCCTGCTCACTGTATTCTTCCCTACGTACTTATAGCTTTTGTGGCATGCCTAGAAGACTGGCTTGAAGTGATTTTAGATGAGAAGGAAGAAGAATCCTTGAGAGATAGCCCTTTTATGAGGCTAAAATATAATCTGAGCTGTAGAATAATGGGTCACAGTCAAAGCCTCCTGGAAACCCACTGCACTGCAGTGTTTCACAAGGAAAACATCAAAGAAAAGAATCCTTGCCACTTAGTTTACAGAGATACTGACAGACATTATCTTTTGCCTGGCATCAGCCTGTAAGTGGGGTAAAACTGCAGGAGGCTGGAGCAGGATAGGATGAGACTCTCTAGAACTAGTAAAATCTACAGACTGGAAGAAAACATGAGCACTTGTCCCTTGCAGGTGCTCTGCTGAAACCTGCATCAGGAGAAATAACTCCCAAAAGGGCATGCGAAGACTTAGGGTATTTGGTGAAAGCTGAAACAAGGGAAGAATAAGAACCAGACAACTATGGTTAAAAAGTTACTTAACCCTCCAGCCGCATCCAAAACCTCTTTTCAACACCACTGCAACGTGATGGCAGATTGGAGGCATAGAAATTTAAGAGAGACATGCTTTCTTTGCAAGCTGTTGCAACACAACTTCCTACTGCCCAAAGACAAGAACCTAAAATCAGACTCCTTCCACCATCCCACGTTACTGCCACAGGATTAACAAGTCTGACTTCAGTTACTTGCACCTTAGTCACCTTCATCCTTCTGACTACATTTATTCATTTTGCTTATGGGATAAGAGATTATTTACCTTTCTTCTGTTCTTTCATGAACTTCATCAACAATAATGTGTGTGATTCCCTGCAAAGTCAGATCTCCTTCCAGCCTTCTCAGCAGCACACCAGTAGTGCAGTACAAGAGTCTGGTAGCTGAGGACTTGAATGGTAAGACAAAGCATTCAGTTGACTTTGTGCAGCTTAACATAGTGCGAAGAGAATATGAGTTGCTGTAAAGCATTCAGTTTCAGCTGAGTGCCAGGTTTGACAGAAAGGGAACAACCAATCCCTGCTGGAGACAGCCTAAAGCATTTTTCTTTCTTGATTAAAACTTAAAAGCATCTGCTTCTTACCAAGGGGCACTGCAGTAAACAAAAAATCTGAACTGTTTTTCCTGTGGAAGTTGCTTTCTGATAAACAACTCAGATCTCTGTCCCTAGAAAGATTTAGTGAATCTCTTTTTTAACATAGTTCTTGGAAAAAGCAATCAGCTGCAACGTAGACAAAATTTCACTTCCAAGACAGCAGTTTGAATTCAACCCCCCCTTCTGGCTGACTGAAGCTGTACCCTTCAATCTCCACTTGGGAGACAAATGGAAATGGAGACAAGTGGAAATGAAGTCAGTAGCCTTCCAGAGGACAGAAGTATTACTCATACTCTCAGACCCCTTCACTTGTCTCAACAGAAAGCAAAACAACAATACAAGACATAGTACTGCACTCTCATTCTGTAAAGTGGACAGTGCAACTTGAGATGAAATAAAAATAGAATATATTTCACAATATAATATAAAATATAGGTGATACAGACTTGCTTATCTCACTGTATCACAGATACAGGGCAGAGATTCTGTACGCTAGAGAAGCGCTAAGCACATTTTAATAGAACTAAACGAAAACCAACAAGCAAAGCATATATACCTTTACACTTTCTAGACGGATCTGATATCCAACAGTGAGTCCAATCCTTTCTGTTCTTTCTTTGGCTACACGTTCAGCCACAGAAATGGCAGAGATCCTGCGAGGCTGAGTGCAGATGATGTTTGCAACTCTGCTTGGAGATCCTTGCAATGAAGCATCCAAAATAAACTGAGGAATCTGAGTGGTTTTCCCACATCTGCACGACAAAATCAGGGATTAATTAAAAAAACCCACAAACCCAACACCTTCCATCCAGTAATTAAGATGACTGCATTCCACTTGAAATTTGCTTTGTTTCATTGGTGTCATCCTTCACATGAAGTTCACCTAGGACTGCTGTCACTGGTCACAGATGGACCATGACCCTAATCTTTTCAGGACACGGATACATATTTCACATTCTTCTGTGTATATGTTGATACATAAAGTCTGTATGTGCAATCACACTCTTACCCCGTCATGCCGCTCACAACAAGAACTTGGTGGCTCTTCAGCAAATCAAGAATGCTTTCTCTCTCTTGCCATGCAGGGAGCTTCTGTCTTTCATACAACATGGACTGGAAGTGCCTAGAAGACTGATGCACAAAACCAGACAGCATAGCAGTAAGAACACCACTGGAGTGGAACAGAACCATTTGAAACAGCAGCCTGTGGCTTAAATATTTATTTCTCTAAAGTAAGCACGAAAACAGATATTCTGTTCTGTACATTATACCTTTTTCAGCCGAAATTGTGTGCAGATTTTAACATTTTCGTTATACAGAGACTTTGCCTGCACATCATACTTTTTGGAAAGCTTTTTCTTGAGATTCACGTAACTCTCATTCTCCCCAACAACTTGTTCAGGTTCATTTTCCTCCTCCTCCTCTTCTGCCACCTCCTCTTCTTCCTGAGGCTCTGACACTGTTGAAGCTTGAGACAGAGAATGTATAGTAAGGAACAGGACCTCATCAGTGCTGCACAAAAGAGACATGTTCCAGGAGCATTCTCAACAAAGAACCTTGTTAGACTGGAGCTGAGGGTCTGCAGGACTGTTTTTGACATGCATTTAGTTCAACGCTACCAGCAAACCCCCTCTCACCCCATCAAACAAACCACAACTTCTCCAGCTCCAACCCACTTGTCACTATCCCTGCACCAGCTGTGCTCTGCAACGCCATGGTCTGGGTGGCCACATGGCGAACACGAGGCTGGTAACTTGTCTGCCTTCCTGAACCACACGACCACTTCTATGGAGCACAAGACTGTGATAGCAGCACCAGCTTAAATTAATAAAAACTACACTGTAACATTAAATGTTAAGCCACTGCCAAGTACTTTTAAACCAAGGCTGAAACTGGACCAGGTACTTCAGTGCCTACTGCCTATCAATTGAAGTGGGATTTCCTCAGACAGTAAGCCAGCCCTTGAAAGTTTTAAGGCTACATGTATCTAAACAAGGTATTTTATAACATAAGGAAGATTATCTGGAATCTCTGATTTCAATTTCTGGAACAAAGCTGTCTTTCTGTGGAGCTGCTAAAAAAATGTAAAAATTTGTTTTACTATAACAAAAAAACAGGCTGTCACTCTTTAGGTGCTCTAAAACATGATGCAGTTGTTCTTGAAAACTCTCTTGAAGACAAGTTTGCCTTCGATAAAACAGTTTTGGAATTGAGAGCTTGAAGGTCATCTATACCACAGAGTTGCTGTCAGCCTGCCATAAGTGACAGTGCTAACTCTTCCCCTGTGAAATCAACCTAGTTGCACTTGCATGCAAAAAAAAGGATGGTACCTTGAACAACATTCTAGAACCGCTTGCAACATTTACTTAAATCCACCTTACTTAGCCTTAAATCCACCTTTACAAAATTCATTTTGAGGAGGGATTGGTAATTTTAAGTAATTTTTTTTTTTAAAAAAAGATGTTTCTGAATTGATGAGTAGCAGATGCATCAAAGCTTGCAAGCAACCTTTCCCGTACCCTTCCAAGCACACTTCTATTGTCAATTTTAGTGAGCTCACACCACATCTCTCAATGGCCTTTTCATTGTGTGGGCAGAGGCATCGCTCACTCTGCCAATCCAAACTCATTAGCTCTGTGCTCCTTTAACTCAGTTCTTGCCAGCAGAAAACCTCTCTGCTGCAGCTTTATTATGGAAGGGACTTCCTGAGGCACAGACAGATTATGGATCTGGCTCACCACATGACCTTAATCTTCAGAAATAGATTTGGAACAGATGCCCGAATTGGGCTCTTTGCCTTCTCTTTTTTTTTTTTTTTTTTAATCTTTTTGACTGTTCTTAGCCCAGAAACGATAGAGGGGAACTTGGTGTACCTTCGGATATTCGATTTGAACCAGATGTACTCTCTGTCTGTAGCTTTACTGAAGGTGTTGCCAGCAGCGACATAGGAGGAACACTATACTTGTGGTGAGTATTTTTAAGTAACTCGCTTATTTCAGATTCATCTTCTAAGCAAGTCACTAACGTGTACACCACTGGTTCGTTAGATTCTGCAGCTATCAAGGCCTTTCCAAAGAGGAATTCAGCAATGTGTAAACGACAAGCAAGAGGTAGGTTCTCGTTGGTGGAATAAAATGCCACAAGAGGTGCCTGGAGTGGATACTTGTTTTCTTCAGGAAATCTTACTTCAAGTTCATATACGGGACCATCGCTGTTAGGTCTGAGATGAGCATCATCTACAGAGTTCCTGGCTGGTTTTAATGGGTGGTTTGGAGGGAATTCATGTCCAAATCTGCATTTTGAACCAAACCTGCAGCCTCCTTGGAGATAAAATTTACATATTTCCTTTGAAGTTTGCTTTGCTGTGTCCCTAGTACAACCACCCTTTTGTTTAGATTTGCTGAGCCTATTTGCTAGGTACGCCAATTCCAAACTAAAAGTCCAAACACGGTTTTGAATTCTTTCCACAAATTTTTCTCCATATATTGACCGGAGGGCAAAAGCCTCTTCTTGTCTCTGTTCTAAACATTCTTCTTGACTGGCTTCAGCACCTGCTGCAGAAACCTGCATCTTCTCTCCATATCTTTCAGTAAAGCACCGCAATAGCAAATACTCCAATGATGCCCCAATATTACCATTGCAGGATCTCAGTACTCTCCTACAACGCTCACTGTCAAAACCATACCTGCCACAAAACAGAGACAACATGGCAACAAGTGAGTGACAGAGACTTGTATGAAGCAAAATAACCACAGATCTGCTTGATTAGGCTTACAGTAAGGAAGCATGTATGGCATGAGATACTATTACTACTATTGGGGGAAGAAAATCCCACACCAAAATATGTATGCTATTTTAAATGACAGTGGCAGGCAGTAATTTGGTGTCTGTGAATGCTAGTCTATTGTTTATAAGGTGACAAATTAGTTTATGTGGCAACTATCTCACACCTCAGAATGTAGCACATAATAGTTACAGGATTAGATTTCCCAGTTAAACTATATAAATTAAATTCTTCAGAAAAAGCTGAGTCGTCTCACATATAAAACACTGTCAAACAAAGCAAAAACAGTTAATAAATGCTCATATCTGAACAAAATGGATGAAGAACACTTACAAGGTCTTGAAACATTACCTACCTGGAAGAAATATACATATAACAGCAATGCTCCCTGAGCTTTCCCAATATCTGTTTCATTGTCTTGGAGAAAGAACTAAAAATTTCACTGAAAAAAGGCGGGAGTGATTTCTTTTCATAAAACCATTATTTTAAATTCATCTAGCTGAGGATTAAATTTGTAGGAGATACAAACTCATCAGTTCTGCACATAGAACTTCCCTGGAGTCAAGAGGAAGTCCAAGCACTGAGGGCTTACAGTATCAAGACTAGTGATTTACCTCTTCAGGATACATATTATTCACTGAAAAGCATCACCTGGAGAGTTTGTGCACGGCAAACAAAGACACTTCATTTTCCAAAATTCTGTGCTCAGCTGGCTCAGCAGACGACCTTGGTATTATGTCAGAAACTTCCTGATCTGTTGACCAGCACTGTTCATCATCAAGGTAATCAGGTTCGTCATCGTCTTCACCAGAACCAGCTACTCTGATAAAAAGAGTTATCAAATTAAAATGAAATAAAATTATACTGTTGAGTACACACAAAACTCTGCCTCTGCAGTTCTAAATCCTCCATTTAAATGGAGGATTCTTCTACCCTTTTCCCAGAGTTAATATTGTAGAAGAACAAAGCAGACTCAAAACCACAAGATTTGAGATCAAATTAAAAGTTAAGGGAAAAAAGAATACTGTTTTCATTTCTAACAGTGTGCCTGTTAAAGCGTGCTCGTCTAGAAGAGCTAGAAGTAGTGCCTCCGTTTAAACTAACTCTGATTCAGGAGCCAGCTCCGGCCCTTGAAGCTCTTGAAGAAGTTCTTTCACTCTCCTCTGATTCTCTGATGTCATGTGTATGGTCTGCAGAGGCATTCTCGCTTCAGGTCTCTGTTTCGTTTGCCCTCCTCTTCTGGCAGGGGCATTTGATCTAAAAATTAAAACAGAACATAACAATGACTTATTTGCCTGGCTCAAATGATCTTGACTGAATTGGGAAGTGTTAGGACCCCACCCTGTAATTCAAAACAGGAAAACCAAAATAAGACAAGTCCATCACCAAGGATTATTGGGTTCATTCTTACATGACCAGGAGGTATGTGTCTGTATCTGCGCACACACATGCATGCATATATGTATTTTATCCTATGCCAAATCCAAAGTGATTTAATAAACATTTTGCTAGGTAAAGCTGTTCTCAGACTACAGTACAACCATGTATTTCTAAGCTAGATTGGTCGGAATACATTCAGGATACTAAATTCGTTCTAAATTGCTTATTTTCCATGGCCCAGCTTCTGCTTTGTAATACACAAAAATGAATATCCTGTGTTTATTAGTGTTTTCTGATCAAAGACGTTCTGAAATTACTTTATGACTGAAGAAGAAAATCAGAGGTTCTAATATTTTTAAAAAAAAACAACTTTCCTAGCTATAAAATGTTAAAAATGTTAATCAAAAAAGACATGTAAAAACTGCTTCATACTGAAACAGCTTCATCACTCCTTCACTCTTCTGTATATTCAAAGATGTCCAAAAACCAGCCCCAAAGTATCCCAAACATCTCTATGCCACCACCACCCC
>NW_009195350.1:0-1560 GCF_000690835.1 Fulmarus glacialis | reverse complement strand
CCCCAAATTAACAGAAAGACCTGGATTCCAGCCTTGGTTCCTCAAAGAGACAAAAATCATCTCCGTCGTCCCAAATTTTGGTTGAACATTTCCTATTTCCACTAAGCTGAGACTTGTTTGAACAGCCACTGCTGCCTCCTCCTTTTCCTCCTCCTCTTCCATTGCCTCGTCTCCCTCTTCCTCCTCCTCTGTTGGGCTTTCCTCTTTTCCCATTTTGCTGAACTCATGTTCTCTTGCTGAGGGAGGGAAAAAAAATAGCCCTTAGTTATGAAGATAATTTAGCACATTGCAAATGTCCGGGCACACATTACATTATTTGTTTTTCCATGTGACAAGAGAAGATACTCTCTCAAACCGCAGTTAATTATCTATATGTTGGTGTATTCGTATGTACCTGAAGCAAAGCACATTCTTCTAGAACACTGTTAAACAAGTTCTGTGGTTTTAGAAAATAAAAGTCATATTCCTCACAGCTGTTCAACCAAAAAACTGCAGGATCTCTTGGCAAAAGGATGAGCCTACCACCAGTGCTGCCTAGCCTGGGAGTTCCCGTTCTGCCACTCTGACACAATTTTCTTGGACATGGGAGCCCAAAGGACAAATGTTCAGGGGAACTTTCATGGCAGAATGCAGCCTGTGTCCTGCCACTTTTCGACTCAGGAGTTTGCAGGGCTGAGAGTAAAAAGGTCGAAGGGTAGCTGAAGCCAAAGATACAGTTTCCACATTAACCTACTCCTGACCCATCCCCTTCTGCAAGGAGCTGCCCAGATGGCTGAGCCCTCTGTGGAGCCTGGGCAGGGGAGTGATTAGGGACTTGTCTTGGAAAACAAGAAGCCCTCCTCTCCTTCTCACAGCAAAATCTTCACCAGCTCTGACACAACAAGCCCATTAGTATTAAGTAATTGTTGTCAGTGACAGGATGGCCCAGCATCACGCTCCTGCAAATGGAAAGCTATTGCAGGGACAGGTGAGCAGCTGTGGACAGTCTGGCAGGAGCTTATTACCTGGATCTTTGCACTGGCACCTCCAGAGCCAGGACAAGAACTGATGTGGCCATGCATGAGTAACAGCCCAAATGAGGCAACAGTTTGGGGCAACAGAGTGGCAACAGTTTGGGGTTGGAAAGAAGCAAACTTCCCTTTTGGTGGCAGTTCTCCCCACTGGAACTCCACCAGGACTGGACAGAATTTAACAGACAAGCTGACCCTTCTCAGAGCAGCCTGGCAGAAGTGAGGGAGGCTAAGAGCACGGCAGCCGGACATAGACACTTGCAGCCGTCCCCGAGAACGCTGTTACACGGGGTGTCGGTCTCCCTCCTCTCAACACACAGCACGGAGTCCCCAGCACAGAACAGCTCCGCTCTTCTGGCTCGCTTCCCTGCCGACTTCTCCAGCACCTCCCCGCGCCCCGCGCCTCGCACACCTCCCAGGGGTGTCCGGTCACCAGCACCCCACACCCGGGGATCCCCAAACCTCCTCTCCTGGCTCTGCCCCTCCCTCACCGCAGGGTCCCCGTCCCCTCTTCCCGCCCATGCTCCCGGGACCCCATCCCCTGCTCACC
>NW_009195349.1:12301-26498 GCF_000690835.1 Fulmarus glacialis | reverse complement strand
GGGGGGGCTCGGGGGAAGGGGACGAGATCGCCCTTCCTCCCCTCCCGCTTTTGTTGTTGTTGGTTTAACTGGGGGAGGGGAGAGTTGCGGGAATTGCCGGGGTGAGGAGAGGCGCCTCTCGCAGGCGGGGGGAGCGGGGCAGTCCCTGCCGCTGCTGCCACGTCCCGGGGGATGCTTGCCTCGGCCCAGCCCGGAGCCTGGAAGCGAGCTCGGGGCCGGAGAAACTTCCCCCGCAGCTGGGCCGGCGACTCCCCGTCATCCACAGCAGGCACCACCGGGAATCGGAACTTGCAGTGCTTGGTAGCAGTCACTGCAGCGGTTCCTAGCTCCGGTTTTGTTTACAAAGATAAACGTTACATGTGCTTTGTCTTTCTGTTTACTGAAGCGCCTATAACTTGCCCTTCTGGATCTATAAGTCTCTGTTGCTGTATAGCTCCTGTCAGAGCAAGTGATTTTGTTTTGGCTGGGGTATTATAGCTGCCGTCTGATTCTCAGTTGAAGTTTTTGCCTGTCCACTTCTATTCTTACTGCTGTAAACTGATACCGGAAATGTTTAGTGCGACGTGATTAGTTTCTGTAACCTCTCTTAGGAGGAGCCCACAACTTCAAATCCCTCTTTGTAACTATGTTTTTTTAATTTATTATATCTGTTTGGCAACACGTTAATATAACACACAAGTTTTGGAAGGTACGATCAACTGAAACCTGTCTGCCTTGACAAGCATGTTTGGGAATAGATGCGTGGATGCATCTCTAATCCTGAAGAACTGAATCTGCTACGGAGAGCTTGGCTGGTTTGGCTTTCGGTGGAGAGAGATGTCAGTGTTTATAGAGCAAGGCTGCTTCTGACAATACATATTTTCTTTTGCTCAATAGAATGAGCATAGGCAAAAAGATTAAGGAACAGGCAACCAGCAGTCTAAATGTAAATATCGTCTGCTGTGACTGCTGACACGAAAGTATCTATCAAAACAAGAGTGCAGCACTAAATTTGGTTCTTAAAATCTCAGTGTTATCACAGCTTTTAAGTTCAGGGAGCAGTATCAACTTTAAAACCAAAACAGAACTCCGTGCTTGCTGAAACGCCTGACCCGCTATTACTACAATTAAAACTAAGGATTACTATTTTATTGCATCTTTCAACTGTAGTATCATCAACTTCATGTTTTACTTTGTCATCTTTGTATTTTTGTACTTTAAAAGGCGCTTTGGCAGAAACAGTCTATAAAATAGACTAATACTGTAAATTCACAATGCTGGGAGCAGATTTCAGAAGTTATGCACATACCCTGCTTCTTTCAGTATGCTGAAGTCTTAAGTCTTTAGCAGCAGAGCAAAATTGCTGTATAGACTGCTAAGTGTGACTTAGCAGGCAAGAGCACTCCTGCTAATGACAAACTGTCTGTCTTTTAGTGTTTTGGTACCAAGATGACTGTTTGGTTCTTGGTCTTACAAAGCAAGGACAAAAAGGACGTTTGTGGGAAGTATGGTACAGCATGTGGGGACGTGCAGTTACTTCAGAATAACACAGTTGAGACTGACTCAAGCGCATCTTTTCATTTATTGCTGCATGTTTTAGTAGTAATTTAGTTCCAGCATCCTGAACAAATCCTTCTAGCTCCTCCCTCTGCCCTACTAAATTTTAAAAGTAGAAGGTACGGAGAACTATGTACGTGTAGCGGCAGGGAAATGGAGAGAAAAAGCTTCCTTAAGCATGCATGCATACCAAATAGACAAATTATGTGCTCTGCTCTGTCTTCCCTAGACCTAGAAACAAGAATGAGCCTGGAAAGGCAACACGCTCTGAATAAAACTGTTCAGTGGCATATAAAAAGAACATTTCTCTGTGATAACAGCAATTGTCTCTTTTAAAATAATTACTATTTATATTGCCTAGATTATCTGCTTCAGCGGCAAGGTAATGAATATCATTTTACTTAGGTTTTTGTTGCTTCTGTTATTTGCTTTGCAGATTGTAAAGGAAGATGTGTCTATTAAAAATAAGATACAGCTTTTTGTTCTTTTAGATTATGTAAAAGGGGTGGGTTTTTTTGGCAATCCAGTTTTTGAGAGTTTCAGGGCAGGCTTCAAACTCCCATCCCATCGTGGTTAATACCTCAGCCGTGTTAAATTGTTCCCTGAGTCTATGCACAGACTCAGAAATTACTAGAAATGAGCAAACAACTCACTATTAATAATCTATAGCAAATGCCAGTCAAAGTTGGGTACCTATTTAAATGCTTGTCTTGGGCAATAACCAAAGATTTTTGTCATGTTCCTGAATCTGGAATTCACTTGCTTTCTCAGAGAAATTGTGTCCTTGTGATCCTGACTCCCCTTGTCTGAGGGAATTTTTTTCCTCTCAACTTGTATTCTTATTTTTCATTTACTGACCTTGTTCTCCTCTTTTACTTAACCTGGCTTTCTGCTAGCTTTCTTTAAGTGCTACGCTTCTTTTGCTGAAACGCTGTGGTTGCTGGTGATACTACTTGATCCACATTCCTCTTTCCTAGTCGTTTCTTTCTGAACCTGACCCTTCCATCCTGTCTCTAAGATATGTATTCACAGTGTATGAAAAGTGTTGGAAAAAGCACAGGGTTACGGGCTAGCACTCTTGGACCACTGAATAAACCAGCCAGTATAAGGATGAGTCTGGATTATCTACCTTCCTTGGCTTTCCTTGATACATTCATTGATGTGAGGAAGATAACCTCTTGACTGGTGCTAGACCCTTACGGGTATAAATCTCTGCCTCAGCTCATGTTGGCAGATTTTATACTATACCGTGCCAGGAATGATGTGAACCTTACTAAGTACACTTGCCGAAGTTCATTTTGAGGGGTTGCTTTTTCTGGATTGTTTATGAAAAGGATGGAAGTAAACAATGTTTTCAGCCTCAGACCCATTTTGCTACAGGATTTTGAAGAACAGGTTGTGTCAAATCAATAAAATGTAAAATCTCTTATGCTAGGCTACCAAAAACCTGAGACCAGCATTTTTATGCAACTAACTTGAAGTGTAGTTCCCCTTGAAAAATTGGGACATTGAGTTGAATCAGTTTGTCCCAAGCGTGTTTGCTGTTTTACAGTTGTGTAGGAGAAGCACTACAGGCGTACAGGCACTACCTACTTCAGGATGTATTTTTGGAAGAAGCAAGGAATTTGAAGATGTTTTCTGCTTTATGGAAAGAACAGGGAAATCTGTATTGTGGCATCCCACTATTCTATCATGAGAACAGACACCTAGACTCCTGGGGGCTTCAGGTCATCATAGTATTGAATTCTGTGAGCACTGCTGTATAGTTGAGCAGAAAAGTCCTAAGCAAGCTGATATACTGATCTGATTTGTTAGCCATGGAGCAGAGTTCTCCAAGATGCAAAAGATAGTTGTGGATTTTGCAGCCTTTTGCAATTAGCCCTTCGAAGTGCCCCATTGTGAGCATTCCTGGCACGTAATCTGTGACTTATAAAAGCAAGCAATGGATCATCAAGCATGTTGGTGCTAGTAATGTACTAGAAAGGAAGAGTGTAAACGGAAGGATTATTCAAACACTGGTGTTCCCATGTACACTGCATCAGAATTAACTAGTACCACAGGGACAATAACTCAAGAGGGAGAAGCTGTAGCAAATGCTAGTTATGATAAAATTCTCACAGTTCGGTGCAACCAGAAAAGATAAGTAATACTTGGTGCCATTACAGAATGAGCTTGCTTTCCCTTTCAGAGAAGGAACAGGGGAGAGAACAGGGAAATAGGTTATCTCCTTACCCTTTCAGTAGTTTGTTTGAGGGAAGGAGTACAACTGACAACAACCAACAACTTCCAAGTTGCACAGGCTCTACTCGGCTCCTCGTATGACCTTTGAACAGTGACATGCTCTCATTTTCTTTCTGAAGAGCAGTGATAACTGCCTACTGTACCAAGATATTCTTTGGAATGGTGTTAGCATGCTTTTCATCTCTGAAAAGACTTGCTGAGTGTTGTAGAAAACACATTGCAGGAAAATCAGATTATTTAAATCCTGGCTAGGAAGCCCTTGCAATACCTGTTTGCAATACTGCTACAGTTGCCTTGGTGATATATTTTGGGGTAGCGGAAGGCTCTGCCACGCTTGAGCTTTTGATCCAGCAGGCGCAGGACATTTGTTCCCTGTTTTGTTTTCTAGAGGAGGAGTTTAGCAACCTTTTACTATGTGCATCAAGGTCAGGCAAGATAAGCCTATACTTTTAAAAATAAAATTATCATTAAAGCTTCCCTAAGGCAGTTGGAGTGCTATGCCACATGATAAAACCATTCTAAAATAGGAAGAAGCATAAATAACACTATCCCTTTGAAATTCAGTGAAACTGAAGGGCTGGATACAGGAAAATGGAAAGAAGGAGAGAAAATAGGGTCAGTTTAACAACCGCACTTTGTGGGCCGCCTAAAATGTTCTTTATTTTTCATCCCAGTGAAATGCAGCAAGCTCGGGCCGGAGCTACTTGCCTGCAGACTTTCCTGTCAGTAAATGCCCTGTGCAGATGGAATATAATCACTGTATTCAGTGCCTGAGTCTTTGTACTGTAAATCAGAAATCTTGTGGGACCATAATGTATAAATAACTCTTAACTAATTATTTGGGGAATAAAGGGTAGTTCAGCTAAGTGTCTAGAGGAACATCTTCTGTACAACATGAAATTACAGGCGTGTTCTTTATTGCATCATTCTCCATGATATCTAAATTATTCCGGCAAATTCAGTTGCATTCAATATTCATTTTTATACCTTGTCTTATGTTGGTATTTTTGCATACTGTATTTCACAAATGAGAGGACTCTACCAACTTGATGGAAGGGACAATATAATACAGGCTACCGATCCATTATAATTCCTGGCCTACGTATATTTCCTATGTATTTTTCACATAGACAGGGGAACATAGTCTGAAGAAGGTAAGACTGAAATGAAGTTACTTCAAAAGATGTTAGTCAGAACTAACTTAAAAATCACATTTCAAAGCCCAGACAGATCTCTGATTTCTCAGTTCTCCACATGTAGCAGATGGTGTGGTACAAGTTGTTCTAGCAATATTTCACAAACTTGCTATTGCTTGCAAGTGCAATGTTTTGCAAAAAAAATTTGTGGGATTTTTTTTTGGAAATAGGGACATGGCCAAGTGAACAAATCGGTGGAAAGTGAAGGTGTAAGCTATTGGACATAAAAGCAAATAGTCACAAGTGGCTTAAATCATCTTTTTTAATCTAGCGGGACTGACAGCTCACATAATTAGAGTGGAAGATAGTTGGACTATCTCCTAGAGATGCTGTAGCAGGGTTGGCTTCAGGAATATTTTATGGCTGGTACTAATTACAGATTCTGGGACAGTAGGCTTGAAATCATGTTTTCACTGGTGTTCAGGAAAAGTGACCTGTTCTGTGACCTACTTACTTCAGCATATATCATGTTTGTTTGTTCTTAAAGCAGGCCAGTCCTTGCTGAAGTCAAATCATACTTTTTAGATCTTTGTTTTATAGATAAAGCTAGATGATCGTTAGCGTGATTTATTCTTGCCCATTTCTCTTAGTTGTCACAACTTAAATGTTTCCAGTATACTTATTATCCGTAAACTGTCTTCTAAATACTGCTGACAGCTGACTAGTTCACACTTACAAGAAACTATGCTAAAATCCAACTAATATAAAACAAGAAACAGCAGTTTATACTTACTCCAGTAGGGATGCATGTGAAAGTTATTAAAAGTAATACAGTTAGGTTTTGTTTAGTGACTTGCCGAGTTCATTTTCACCTGGTTGTATTTCAAAAAGCCAAGGATGGATGACCACAGACTGAAGCCTCACCTACACTATAACTGTTTCAGAATCTGATATCCTAAATCACTGCTTGCCAAATGGTTAGTAGTTCTTTCAACAATATGTAATTATGAATGACGCAAAGCTTGCTAGCTGTAGTGCAAATGGCCCCTTGACTGGCTCTGGAGGTGAATCTGCAAAGTAGGTGTACAGGTTCCTTCTTACCAGTATTCAGAAGAGTGTTTACTGGTAAAGAAATACTTCTCATAGTCGTTTGGACCTCCTCAACGCAGCAGGAAAGAAACAAAAGCTTGCGCTGAGTGTGGTAACAGGCTTGACTTGTTGGGTCCAAAGTAATGGTTCTCTCACCGTTACTGCATCATCCCTGACATTTCTCTGGTTTTGTGGTTATGAAATATTTTATTTTAAAGGCTGATCTTGGTATTATCCGTAGAGATTATTCTCTCTAGAATAAGTGACTGTTACAAAGCCATTGAGGCTTCCTGTTGGTAACACTGTAAACCACAGCAACAAAGCTTAGTTATATTACCCATATCTGCTTAGGAAGTTTCATGTGCTTTGTGGGCTTTCTATAAAGACACGGGCATCTCCCAATACGATTGCTTATCTGCAACTGTGTATAAATCAACTTTTTAATAGGTGACTTTCAGTATCAGCTAAATCAGCACAGGAATTTCAAAAAACAGTCCAAAAATAAGTGCCTTTTTTGAGGGGGAGACAAAGATGCACAGAAATACTTCACTAAGAATTGAATTGGTTTTATTTCAATCTTCTCGTGCTCCTTAAAGGCCATTTAAAAATATTTTTTTTAAGACTGAACTTTTTCAAGAAATTCCTTTCCTCTTCTCCCGTCCTTCCCTCCCAAACGTTGTCCTTAGGATCTTAATCTTGCTATGGTACTTCCATTAAAAATAATTACATGTGTTAATAAACTTGGAGCTTCACTTATGTTGATTTGAAAGCATGACAATAGTGATGTGAGAGTTGGGACTACAGTTATGTAAAAAAAGTAACTCTTCAATGAAGAAAAACTCATTTTCTATAGGACAGTCCTGTATATCCTCATCCTTTAATTTGATAATGTTACTAGTTCGGATTTTGGGCTCTTTCCTGGTTTGTTTGGTAGTTTTTTTTGTTGTTGTTATTTAATACTAAAGTGAAACTGAAGTAGCTTCTTTTTATAAGCTATGTATGGCAAAGGCATAGGAACCATCTCCTGCTGCTGTTGGGGTCAAATTAGGAATCAAATTAGAGGATAGGAGGATGAGAACACTCTGGATTTGTGACCCTATGCACCTCCCAGTCTATTTCTCCTTCCTTTCTCCTATGATAATCCCAACCACAAAGCATCAAGCGTGTCTCTCTGTTCCTATTTGTCATCATCGCAACTAGGATATGTAGGATGAACAACTATGGAGTAGAGTATCGCCAGAAAGATAGATGATGCTTGAGAGGAAAGAATGTGAATAAGGAAAGACCGGAAAAAGAGAAAAGGGTAAAAGATGATCTTGCAGCTTCTCCCTAATAGTGCATTTCGGTACACTGGAGATTGTATTTCAACTGTTCAGCCTTGGAGATAATGTTTTAAAATACAGTCTCGGGTAAATTTAGTAATTGTTGAATGAGACAGGTAGGCCTTCTAAATTGATTTATGGTTTAAGTTAGAAGTGGATTACTGACCAATGTCCCTGTTATGGGCAGCATATCGGTTGGGGGGTTTCCCCACATAGAATTATAGACTATTTCAGTTGGAAGAGTCCTATAGCCATCATCTAGTCCAACTGCCTGACCAATTCAGGGCTGACACAGCTAATGACTGATATCAGGCACAAAAAGCTGAGAAGTTCCAAGCTCCTGGAGCGCAACCAAATGTTAATTTGCAGGACTGTTCGTTTTGGGAAGGAAAAACCCACCAACAAGATCTCCTCCTCCTGTTCCCTTCTTACCAGGGGTAGAATCAAGTAGAATTGAGTAGTGAATACGCATATACACTCTTTAGAGTTCACATGTGGGATTTACAGTGGGTTGGCATAAGATACCAATAATCACTTTTGTTGCAGGTTAAGTGTGCTCAGCACCATGCCTAATTTTGAAACAGGTGTCAGGCTTGCTTGTGGTTGAAAGAAATGGTACTAATATTGGCTATTACGGTGGTAGTATGTAGCATAGGTCATGAAGTGTTCCTGTTTTTCAGATTCTGTGTTCAATTAGACCCCCAATTTTTGGAAAAGTTAACTGTAGAGAGTAGTGTGTCTGTACACTAGACACACCAAAACATGCAGGAATTGCAAAGTGAAGAAACATTTCCTCATCACAAATCTGTGTACACTCCAAATTGGCCTAGCCTAGAAGCTCATTTAAATATTGTCATATCCAAGTAGATTAGTATTACCTCCTGCATTTACCCTAAACGTCAGGGGTCTAAAAGGTGTTTACAGAGCATGGATCTGTTTTCTAGACAAAAACAGAAAACATTTGTACATTCTAATTTTGTAGCCCCTGGGTTGTGAAGATAACCCTTCAAACCCAAGCTGGAGTGTAAATTAATATAATGAGGCCTTCCTTAGCTTACAGGGTCAACTCAGTTTCTCAAGATTATTTTAAAGCCTTTGCTGCTCAGGGTTCATTTTGCTAGCCAGCAGTGTCATAGAGTTAGCAAGACTGTTCAGTTTTGCTGCTGCTATTCAGAAACCTGTGGGAGGCTGTGCAACTGATGAGAATATAAATTTTGTGTTGCTGCTTAGGAAAGCCAAGAGCAGAAGTAGAGACAAGATACAACTATACTAGTTATCTCTGAAATTTACTTAACAATGAAAGAACACTGGAAAAATTATTTAGATTAGCCTTGAAGGGATTTAAAAAGAAAGAATTTTTTAGTGTTATTTCCGGTCTAGCAATCTAATATGTCAGAACTTGCCAATAAATGAAACTATGGTAACTGTTTAGCAATAAAAAAGTCTGTTTATGCAAACTTTTTAAAAATTGATACAACTTATGTCATCTAGGAAGAGTGAATGGACTCTTCTTAGAGATTTGAATAACCTTGAAGGTCTTTTGAAATAGTTAATGGCATAGCTTCCTTCCTCCATTAAGTCACTGGGTGCAGCAGAACTCAAGCTTATACTGGCCTGAGCTGGATTGCGTAAGCATGGACTTACTCACTGCTTGTGTTTAATGCAGTTTTTTCTTAGAACACAGGTTTTAATTATAAAGCTTTCTTTATGTCCACTGTTCACTTCAGTACAAGTGAAAGAGAAACAGCATCCTTTGTCTGAGAGCTGATTTGTGGTTTCTTTTCTCCTATAAAGTATGTTTTTTCATCTTTTCATCTATAAACCGGCAAATAAAAAAATTCAGTCTAATAGTTGGCAGCTCTTGGGCTCAGATTTAAGATACTGAAGTTAAAATAGCAAGTTTTTCAAACTTGAACTTTAAATTGCTGAATGTCCTACATGTGCTCTTTAGAATATTGTTAATATTAAGAGAGTTGGGTCTCAGTAAAGTTACTCTTAGAATGGCACCTTGATAAAAGCATAAAGGCTGTGGTATAGGCAAGACCTTGAACATATGCTGTGAAAGTTGTTTCTTTGATCACTTTGTGGTGATACATTCAATTCTGGTTTGTTTTCAAACCTGCTTTTTTACTGACTGGATTGGCATCAAGTAAGCCATGATGAGCTTTATCATTTGTGGCAATAACATAGGCAAATAGTGAGAGCCAGCTCTCTTCAGGCCCTGAAGGATTCTTGTGCTTTCTCCTGACTAGGAAGGTGAGAGGGGTTTTGGTAGATTTTGTCGTCTTTTTTTTGAGGCAGGGAGATGTGTACAGCTTGGGGAGGGATGAACAGTGCTTTTATAGTTGATATCAGTGTGAAACCTGTGCTGTGGCCCAATTACCCAGTGAAGCAGAGCAAAATACTTCTCCACTAATCATAAATTGTATGCTTGTTATTCAGGATGATATTTGTTGGTTTTACTTAATTTTGATTTATGGCTTTTTTTTTTTTTTAAATCCCAAGAGTAAACAGAGAAAGCAGAGGTACTTTATCAGCTTAAAAAGGCTTTGTCTAGAGAAGATGCTTAGAATAAATAGGAAAATGGTATACAGTGTCTTGCAGTACTAGTATTTCAAGTTATATTTAGTTTTTTTCTTCAGGATCTCAAAAAAACGTGTATATTAAGGTTTGCAACATAGCTGTGACGAAGGAGCTGATTTTTCACATTAGAAGAAACTGAGACTTTTTTTTTTTGAGTAATCTAATAAATTTGAGTCTGATACAAACTATAGAAAAACAACTAGCCCACTTTTCATGATTTTTTCTTCCAGAGGTGCATTGGATGGCTTAGGATTGACGTGCAAAATCAGTAGATGCTCAAATGATGATTTGAGTAGCCTGCCATAGCTAGCCTGTGAAACAGAAATCTAGCAGGTTTAATTCTTGCTTTTGTCATAACAGTACTAAATCTGTTTTGTCAGAAAATTTTTTCATTTTCTGTTTTTAGGTCATCATAATTAAATATGTTTAACTTCCTTAGGGGTAAAACGTTTAAAGAGAGCATTGCCCTCTAAATCAGAGTCATTTAATTGCATGGTAATTCCTGCACTTTAGCACCTAGTTAGAAGTACAGATATGCTTTGGGAAGTTGAAATAGGCTACACACTTAAGTCTGTCAAAGCTAAGCTTGTCTGTAGTCTTGTACAGAAGTTTTAATTCCTTCTTATTTTGATGTGAATAAGCCTGTATAGCTTCCATCTATTTTTTGTCAAATGGTTAAGCTGAATTTGAATAAGACACTTGGTATGCATGTGTCTTTCCATCAACACACAAGCTTGCACCATGATAGTAGAGGTGCAATGACGTTTTCTGTGTGTGCTTTGTTAGTATTTCTGCTACATAAAATGTTTCTCTCATTTTAGGGATTGGTGGCAAAGCATATAACTGCTTCTAGGTGCAGCCTAGCTTAGAATAATGCTCAGCTGGCCCCTCAGGACCTGCTCAGCCACAGGTGGATGGACTTACCCCTGGTATAATACTCACTTGTGTTGTGGGCTATGGAAACTGGCATGCCTTAAGGCAATATAGTTATTGGCTGTTTAGACCCAGGTGAGCTGTGCTAGTTTTCTTGCTTTAAACGTGGGGGAATGGTGTCCCCAGGTGCTGGTTATTAGCATGTTTTCTGTTGTGCATCAGCTGTTACAGGACTACACTGCAGCTGATATGTGTGAGGCATTGTTAGTAACTATTTTGTTCCTGAACAACAACAGCACTTCATTACGAGGAACCTCTTAGAGAGCCTTTCTGCTTTCTTTAGCCTTCCCCTCTCCACACAAAGCTCACCTTGTTATGTTCGAGCAGGGAAGCGGGCTTTGAAACACGCACTGCATTGTGAGCGGGGAGCAGGTGAGTATGAAAGAGCACAGCCTGATGCTGGGCAGAACTACCCCGTTAGCTGAGGAGCCTGGGGAGCACACAGGAGGCTAAAGTAAGAAGGTAAAAGGATCATTTGCAGCTGCTTGTGGCGAACGTGATTTTCCAGCCTACCACGAGAGGGTGCTACAATGCTTTGACTTGATTTATCCGTTGCTAGAAGGTTTTTTCTGTTGGGAAGAGTGGAGGGGTTTTTTCAACATTACTGTGTTATAGTGAAGGGTTGGTTTATGAAAGCAGGCAGGATCCACATATCAAAAGGCAGATGTAGCTGTCTTAAAATTTAAGGGAATACATGTTTATTTTGCTTTTGCCTGTAAGAACTGAACTGCTTCCTTTTTAGTTGCTTTGGTTCTGTTGGGCTTTATCCTAGGTAACTTCATCTGCCAGTAAGAGAGGTTTTCCAACTTGTTTAAGTATGCAGGCAACCTTTCGTGCATGAAAAGACATTAAATCTGATACTTCTGCTAGGTAATCTGAGCCCTCAAATTAAGAGTCACTTATTGCCTCTGTGCACTTCTCATCTGTAAAATGGCAATAATGCTTTCTTGTTTTATGGAGCTGTTTAGACTTAACTTTTGCATAAACAAACACAGAAAAGCTGTCTGCAGGCTAAATGTTTAGTCATGCACTCTTGTCTCATCCTGTAGGCTGTTAGAGAAACATGTGTTTGTTGTGGTTCTAGCCTGTATTTCAAAACATTTGTGGCATGGTAATAGGTCTGAAAGAGGGTTAGTGTTTGTGTTAATTGTTTGACTTGCCTTGAAATGGAAGCTCAAAGCACTGTGTTTTGCTGAATGTTATCTATCAAACATCCATAAAGAGGCTGAAGCTACAGTGAATTAGCAACAGATAGAGAACTTTAGCATACTGTCTTTGGTTGTTTAGCGATAGAGCAATACAAACAAAAGAGTGAATTGCAGTAAGCATTCATGCAGTTGGGTTGTTGGCTGGGAGACAGGATCTCTGCAAAGAGATCCCAAACTTAGTGTTTAGGGTTTAGGCATGTAATTACAGAAAAAAAAAATAAGATCACCTGTCACTGCTGTGGTGTTCGTCATTGACTGCTCAGCTGTGGGGTAGTTGTTACACTAAATTGGGATGCATTTGTGTTTTTCTAAAAGTCACTTGTCATTCCCTTTAATACTAGTCAGTGAAAGGCCACATTGAAAGGAACACATTAACCAGTCCTAAACCAGATTACTAGAAAGGAGATATGAGAATCTGTTTAAAATACAACCAAGACAGGCTTCCTGTCTTGCATACTGTCATGTAAAAGCAAAGACATGACTTTTGGTATGCTGTAGCTGTCCTTTTTTTCTCCCCCACACTTTCCTAATTTGTTACGATGTTGAGATCTTACATGCATTTCAGGCCTTGGCATCTGGCTTTGTTACATCCACCCGTCTATTATTTCCTCTTACAGAAAGAGAAGAACACTCTTCATCACATGGTTACCCCCCATGCCCCACCCCCTGAGCCTACAGGGAGGTGGGCTTGTAATTTTTGAAACCATAAAAGCTATTATAGAAGCAGCATCTTGATTTGTTAATAGGGAAGCAGGCTTTAGTATATAGAATAAACCATTCTGGTACAGCAGTGCTTCGTATCACCGAACTGAAGGTTACCCTTCCAGGGATTGCTCTTGTGCTTTTAGAAATTAGATAATGATCCTGTGTGCTGAGAAGTGTCATTCCATGGTGAATACCATGTGAAGTGAGGTCGTCTGAAGCTTAAAGGGAAACAGAATTGAATGTCCAGGAATTGGTGCTGGTGACAAATTAGGAATAACGACTATTTCCTTTCCTGTGAACATTTAGCATTCTTACTCAGCTGCCTGTAACTTTATTTAGAACCACATCTGATCTGAAAATGAGACAGGTAGAATCATAGCAAAGCAGCTTAGTCTAGTCTGTTTGTTCTTCTGTTCCTTTCTGTTCCACAGCACCCTGTACTGTGGGGATCTTCTATTATATACTGCTGTTCTACTTTTCTTTGCTTTAAGTCTACTTTCTGCCCCTGCAGTTCTTTTCTGTGTTGTTCAATGTACAGGACCTTCTGTTTCTTCTGTGCTTTTTATCCTTCCTATTGTGTGCATAACTAACTTTGCCTGTTTTTTCCTCATGTTTTATTGCTTTCTTGAGTAGGCCCTCTTCCTTCTTGCCCTCTTAGCACGGTAACGAAAGCTCTAAGTATTGCACTTTAGGAAGGATATCTGATCAACACCAGTTTGAGTCCTGCTCTGCCATAGCTTCCAGTCTGATATTTAGCAAATGATTTCGCTTCTTTGCTTTAGACCTTCTTCTGCATAGTACAAATTCTACTCTACTCTGTAGGACTGTCAAGAGAAATAAAATATCAAAACTGTGAGGCACTGTATATATCAAGTGCTACAAAAATATCCCATGTAGTATCAAGTCATAATATTAGCATGCCCTGACTGAGAATGTTCTGTAGGCTGTGAATTTAATGGATTTAATGGTGAGAATAAGCATTTGCTGCTAGTGAAGGGTACAGCATGGTTAGCACTAGTGAGGACAGTCACCCACAAAACAGATACGGCCTCAGCAGAAGCCTGAGATCTGATACATCGTCTTTCTCTTTTCTTCTTAAATTACTAACAAAGTGTTTCAGCAAAAATTGTGGATCTTATTGTTTAGCTTTAGACATCTGAGCAGGCTAGATGGTTACCTACTAGAGGGTTTGGAAATAAATCTTACTAGAACTCATATCCTCATTGGAAAAATATCGTCTGGAGAACAATTCAACCTCCAGAGAGCAATTATCTAGATTTAGAAAAACTTCACTGTTTGGGATGAGATACTCAGGCTGCTGTTTCCTGACTGCCTCTTGTGTAAAAGAACAGGCACATCACTGGATGACATGTTCGCTCTCAACTTTGTATGTTAGCACTCATGCAGTTTTAAATCTGAAAACAATACGACTGCGTATTGGCCT
>NW_009195349.1:0-12270 GCF_000690835.1 Fulmarus glacialis | reverse complement strand
CTCTTGGGAGCAATGCCGAGTCCTTTCAGCAGCGTGCCTCCGAAGACAGCTGCGCAGTTAGCATTCATGTCTGCCAGGGTCTGTGCTCTCCACAATGATCCCCACCCCAGATCTCCAGACAAAACCAGGAGATGAATCTCAACAGCTGCAGAAGGCTCAATTTATGAACCTTAATTAGGGTAAGGACTTATTTGAAGTGTTTCTTTTCGTAAGTCTCTAATGATGGTTGTAAGAGCTACATATCCCCATTCAAGTTGTCAAGATAATGCTAACCTCTTTATAGAGGTGAAGTTCTGGTGGTTTAAGCCCGTGTGGATGCCACGTCCCTCTAAACGTAAATAATGCTCATATAAACCATAGTGTTTTTCTGTGCTCTACCAGTGTGCTCTCAGTTCTCCTTCATTTTTTTCCCTGCCCAGGTTGCACCTTTTTTGCACATGCTGATTTTTCCAGTTGTATTTTTTTCTTGAGAGTAGGCTACCACCCTTATGTGATATACTGCTTTCATAACATTGGCAAAGTGCCCAATAAAACTGGTTTGAGACCTCCACACCCAGACCTGAATATTTTCCCTCCCCAGTTTAAAGGGACAACCTGCATTTTATGTATTTGTCTTAGATTACAGCAGCCACCTTCATGTATTAAGAACAAAGCCAAGACTGTCGTTTCCCATAATTATATTGTACCTGTCATTATGTAGGAAGCCCTGCCCTTTCTTTAGAAGTAAAATCATTAGAGTCCATATTTTAATTGGGTGGGTTATTTAGTTTCAGTCCTGCTGCTAGAGCATGTGTCTATTGTGTCTAATATAATTTCCCTTTAATGGGGCCAACAGCAGCAGTACCAGTAGCATGAAGTCCGTTATAAATAATCTGTCTACAATATTCACAACACGTAATTTCCAAAAGATTCACCAGGAATTTTCAAAGTAAGAATACTTGCATTAATTTTTTTCTATGATGCAGAGGGTTATAAGTTCATCAGGATATAGCCTGTTTGTATCCTGGTCATCTGAATTACAATATGAGAAGCTTGTCCCCGCCACCACCATGCTCCTCCTTTACCAGTACTGGTTCTCATCTAGCCCTGTGGTGAGCCGGTCCAGGGAGCTAAACCGACAGAAAACTCTGAAGTGCCGGTTTGGTTTCCTGGCCCAGCTTACTGCACGTCAGATGAACGTGGGTGTGAGCACGCGGGAAGCAGCAAAGGAGGCAGCTGGGAGCAGGGGAAGCAACCACCGGTCTGGCAGCAGCTGCCTGCTGGGTTGACTTAGCCACATGGCCAGTCTGCACCCTCAAAACCCTAGCAAAATAGTTCAGTGGTTTTGTCTCTTGTGCCTGGGGGGGGGCTTTGATGAATCTGATTTAGGATTACTAAAAAAAAAAAAAATCTAATAGGCTATATGCATACACTTAGCATTGTATCTCTTTAGCAAGGCTGCTATCTGAAACGAGCCCCTGAAATTTGTCGTTTTAGAATCTTTGAAATTCAGAAATGAGTTAACTCAGATGCTTAAAGAGTCAAAGGCAGTATCTCTTCATAAGAGGTTACTTCCCCAAGTTTCTAAGAATAGGATCACCTCTTATCTGGTTTAAGGGTGTTTTTTTTTAACATATGTTTTATTTCAGTGCTCGCCGAGTTCTTGGCCTTAATGGCTTTCTACCATGCTACACATGTGTGCCTTGAATGAAAAGCTGATTATAACCCAGTGCCCACGAACAGCAGCTCTTCATTGCTGTCACTGAGTTGGTGAGACTGACGGCTAAAGGAAAAGGCTGGCTGTCCTTCAAGCTGAACTAGGTGTGAACTTAAAGTTGGATAACCAAATGGATTATTTGACCTATATTTCTGCCAAAAGAGTCTCAGTTCTGTGAATAAATCTGTTAGTCTAGTTTCTCTAGTAATGAGGAATTAAGTTCTTACACTGGTAATCTTCTGCTGCATTTTAATTAGACCTAATTCTCAATATAGAAGTTTTACTAAACAGTCACATTTGACATTAGTAATAAGAGAACATGCCAACCTAGATTAGTCAGTCCTTTTGAGGGCTGATTCTGCTTGGTGTATATGATCACGACAATTTGATGTTTGCCATTACTCAGCTTTTCCGGCTTCAGAACCTGAGGTGTGACCGTGCATGTTTAATTCACTGGTCTTTTTAGTCGGGGGAAAAAAAAAATTCATACTCTATGCAGGTCTCTGCTGGATATTCTCCAGGCTCTCATCTACTGTATTTCAGTCATTGATTTGTGTGCTGTTCATCCTCATAGGTGCTTCACTTGGTCTTTGGGGTGTTTCAGAGGTTTTCCTTTTTTTGGGGCACAGGCAATCTGCTGTTCATGATGAAAGCATGACCTTAAGGGGTGTTTGCCCCAGAATCTCTGCTCCTTCATGCAGGAGCTTCAGCATCTTTGCTGGAGGAGCTTAAATGTGCTGGGTGCTTCCAGGTTTCTAAATTTCAACTCTTGGTTCAGTTTTTCAGGGACTGACCATGCAGGCTTTATAAAAATTTAATATTGTTATGCTTGTATGGTTTATTTTAGATTGTAAGAGACTTAGATCTCTAAGCAATAATATGTCCATATAAACATCTTTCCTTGCCTCACTTCACTCACTGTCTTTGACAGTTTTGGCAACTGCTCAGTTCTATCCAGGAAGTTGTTACTTCTAAGCAGCCCATGCAGCACATAGTTATATTGGCTTTAAGTGCTTAAAGTAGCTTGAAAGCAATGAGAAGACTGTTTCTGGCAGTGATGTAGATGAGCAGGAAACATGTCATTAATTCTAAAGACCCTTCAGATAACTTTCAAATATTAATTAGCTTCTGATTCTATAAAGTCCTTCTAAGCTGAAAGACCCATTTTAAACCTTCATGGTACAGCAGCTTTCAATCTGAAGTTAATTGTATGTGCTTCTGGATGCTCCATTGCTTGCCGAATAGCAGCTCTTGAGCTGAGGTATGTCTCGTAGTTTACTTCAAGGGTACTTTTTCAAAAAAATTTGAGAGTCAAGTAACATGTCACAACAGCATGGAATTCCAATAGAGAAATGCCCTAAAAGGCAGGGGTTTAGTGGCATCTCAAGAAGCTGGCAGCGATTGACTGTCTGGCAGTAGTGCTAACATAAGGATGAGAGAGAGAAGCCCTTGGCTGGAAGCAGTATCTACATGGAATGATAAATGTTCTGCTTTCTAACTACAGGAGAGCTACAGTTATTTTGAAAACATTTAATTACAGAATTGCCATAGGTAACTGCTGTAAATAGTAGAAGTGTAACTGAAAAATCTTCTCCCAAGCTACCGAAAGCCAGAGCTGCTTTAGTTTCCAGTACCTGGACAAAAGACAGAAGACAGCGTTCTGTCCCTTTGATTTAAGAGGCTAAGTCAGAACCGAGTACCAGTTCACCATGCTTTTGGTTACTCAAATAACTGATTTGGAGTAGGTTTGTACTGTAAGAGGCTCAAGAGGGAGAATGATTTTGAGAGGAGCATTTGCAGGACTGCCTGTTGTCTTGGAATTTCCAACTTCAAGACGGCACCTGGTGTGCTGGTATCAGCCCAGTAGTGAGCCCTGGTCCCAAAGGAAGGACTTAGTGTGGCTGGTTCTTGAGGGGATACAATATAGCCCTGTGTAATCCAAGCAGTCAGCTGTCCTGACAACCTATATAGGCCAGCAACAACTGGGAATGTTTTTCTGTGGAGTGGGAGGAAGAAGGAATGAGGTGGAACTCTGTTGAATTAGAAAAAAAAAACAACAACTTAATTTAACAAGATAAAGGGACCTTTCTTGGCCTTTCAAACCAGAAGATGTGGGGACGCTGCAAGCAAGTTCCCCTCTGGATGGCACAGTTACACTTTGGTCTCAATCTCAGTTCAAAATTTACATTTCATAAAACACCACTCCTAAATTAAGAAGCAGTTTTATGTACCTCCCGCAAAGCAAGCTGTATGGCACAACTGGCAAAAGTCTTGCCATGAAACTGAATGCAGCTGGTGTTCTTTTGTCAGAGGTCTTATTTTCTAGTTTAGGTTAAGTCATCTTGCACTTCATTAGTTTCCCCATTCTTTGATTGATGGTGATAGCAGAGTACAGATAGCATTCTTTCTGTGGGCTGCAAGTACTCCTATGAGCTATATGAATGGCTTGATTTCTGATTTGTATGACTTAAAGTCATATTTTTGTCTTGTTCACGCACGTCATGTATCAGTGATAACTCGCATCAACTTGAATGGCAGTTTCTGTGCATTTCTACTTGTCACTGCTACCATTGCTGCAGATGTAAAAACTCTTATCAGTGCCGCAGGGGGCAAGGTAATACTGATACATCCTCAGTTCATGATGTGCTGTTACTATCCACAGTAAAATCCACAAAACCTGATGTTGTACCACAGTAAAATCCTCAAAACCTGATGTTGTAGATGGATGCAATTTAGGAACTAACCAGTACTTTACAGAGGGAGAGGAAATGAACTGCTGAGTGAGCCGCAATGTTAGACCTCCCACTGGGAATTTCCAGCCCTTTCCCTCTTCCTTCCTCCCTCAGAATATATATAGTAAATAGAGTAAATTAAGCATTGGGGGAGGTGGCACCCAAAGGCAGAAGCAGTAATAGAGGCTAGAGTAGCCTTCAGTTAAAAACAGCTGACAATATACTGACCAATCCTCTGAGCATCCCAGTCGTACCACCATAAATACTAGCAGCAGGAGAGATGTCTTAGACAGCTATGCCAGTATTAAGTGGGAGGAAGGCTCTTTAAATAACCAGCAGTGGGTCTTATTCCCTGACTGTCTCAACATTGAGTAGTTGTTTCACCCTCTGAACAGGAAGAATTAGTCAAGTAATTGTGTGGCAAGCAAGTGACAAAATGAAATAATTTGTTTGCTTTTTCTAGTTGCTGGATCTGTTTTAGAAGTGAGTGAATACTTCGTCATTTTGCATTTCTGTTCAAAAACCTCTAAGCAACATGGTGTAAATCAGAACAAAAGAGGACTAGATTTGGTTAAAATTGAGGGAGTAGCACTCAGTTGAACTTCATCACTGAAGCAGTCCAAAAGAACACTTTCCTGTATTTTGGTTTTAGAGCATCTGCATTTTGAGGGGGCTAAGGCAGCATTAGTCCCTTCCCCTCTCATTGTTAATCTTAGCATGGTTTTAAGTTACCTTGCATAATCCGGTCTTGAAAAGCCTGCCTTACTCTTACAATATAGCTTACTTTGTCTGTCTCCTCTCATTCCAGGTGAACAGAAGGTTTTGTGGTACTAATTCAATAAAATAGGATTTCATTTAGTTAAGATTGCCTCAAAACCCTTTATGATCCTATATAAATCCATACAACTACTTTCCTTTTCCATATTTCACCAGCAGAAGGAGGGAATCTTTGCAGTGTTATAGAAAAGCAAACTGTTAGTGTTCAGGTTACCATTGTCAATTGGCAACAGATCTTGGCTCTTGTGGGGATTTGTCTTTTGACAAATTATTAGATAAATCTGCAATTGCAGCTACCTCCTTTATGATGTTTGTTTGTCTATAGATCAGATTCTGTCCTTGCTAGCCTAATTTAAGGCTAATCCAAGCATTTTCCATGCAGTTTCTGGTTTTTGAAATAGCAATCTTTAACCTGGTCAAAAGATTTGGCCTGATGTTTCTAGGGAATTAAGTCACTCGTTTCCACACTGTTGTACTTTGTTTGCTTTTCTTTACTGCTCTGAAAACAAATTAGTAGAAAAAACATCATCTACAGGATGTTTCTGCTCTGTTTGCATCCAGGCGCATTCAAGTTTCCCATCTCCTGCAGTATTTCTCCCTGAGGCCAATTATACCCTCCTTAACCAGTCTTCTGGTTCGGCGGTTTCCCTTGCAAAGTCATTTTTGTCTTTCTTTTTTAAATGCTCCTCACCATAGGATAGCAGTATCTGATGACTTAACCAGATCATACACTGTACTAAGCACTGATTATAGTATATAACTTGCTGGAACACATTAATGATTTTGTTTAGTGAAAAGGTGCTAGAAATGAAGCAGCTATCAAATAGGAATAAAGAAAGTGTCTTCCACTCAACTTTCTAACTTTTCTTCAATTCACCTGTTTTTTAATTAAATCTGCTATCAAACTATGACAAATGATGTGAAGAGGAGGAAAGGAAATAGCAAGATGGTAAAGTTGCTAATAATACTAAGTTATTAAAGGCAGTAGAGTCAAAAGGTGACTGAAGAATTGCAGGAGGTTGCAGGTTGAAGAAGTGGTACAAGATTCAGTGTAAACGTGGAAGGTGGTACACAGAGGAAAATGTTTCTAGCTTTGCATATGAGGTATTCAGTGCTGAGCTAACTACTACAACAATAGAAATAAATCTTTGAGCTGTAATAAGACAGTATCATGACAACATTTGGAATTCTAGTCCAAAAAGCAGAGCATTAGAAATAGAAAAATACATAATTCTGCCACTGTACAAAGCTATGGTTTGAATACTGCATGTAATTCTGATTTGGTTATCTGGTGGGGTGTATGGTAGAGATAGAAAAAACTCAAAGAAGGGCTGTTTAAAAGTGACCAAAGACAATAACAACATCAGACTGCCTAAGACAAACTCTTCAGCCTGGAAGAGAGGTGGCTGAGGTAGAATAAGATAAAGGACTGTAAAAGTCACAAGTGGCAGAGTAAGCACCAGCAGGTAGTGATCGTTCAGGATTTGCCACTGTACAGACTAAGGATTATCAAATGAAACCAGAAGATGTCATGTTCAAAACAAGTAAGAGCCGGTTCTTTATTCTACAACGTGCAGTTGAGCTATTGATAACATTGCAGCAGGATATTGTTTATTTGATGAGTTTAGTTTTCATTAGTCAGACAGGAACTGGACAAAATAATGGAAGAAGCCTGTTAGGAAGTTTAACTACAAGAAGGCCAGCTCTGGCTCAGAAAGACCTTGAGCTGCAACACATTGGAGGCTCCGGAATAATATCATTACCTTTTCCCCAGGCAACTTCCATTGGCAATGGTACAGCAGGGTGCTGGGCTGTAAGTGACCCAGTATGGTGGTTGTAACGTGACTGAAGAATCCCAGTTGTCAGCTAGCTGACTTGCTTTTGACATTCTTAAGAGTTCTGCTAAATCCAAGGGGCAGGACTTGTTTTTCCTGTCATAATTCCTTTAAATGTTCTATAGTTTTGATGTTAACAATCAAGAAGTATTCGTACTTCCTAAAAAAAAAATAATCTCAAAGCCTAACTTTACAGTAGATGTTACCACTACAGTAGCAGATGTACATAAAATACACATTTGTATCTTAGCTGCATAAAATTCCTTCAAGTTGAATATATTGGCTAGGCTTACCTCTTTTCAATTAATTATTTTTAAAACCCTGTTTTTCTTTTATTATTCTGTCAAAAAAATCAGATCTCTACTGAATAATGGCAGTCACAAACCTACTTAATTGTCTTGGCATTTTCTATCCAGATCCACTCAACTTACTAATAATCTTTGTCTATTAATTTACAGCTACCCTTCTTTGTAATAAAACTGATTTTATTACTACACCAGCAATTCAAACAGTGACTTTTTTGTAGCTTTGATTACTTCTGAAATAGGAGTATTGAACTTGCTTAGTCTCACTATCATCTCTTTTCCCTCAAAGCTGTATTAATTCTGCCATAAAGGAGATATGGAAAGGATTTTCCAAAAACTTTATTTCAGTGAGTACCTTCTGATTTTAATACTGGACTTGGACACACGAGGGCTAAACACCGCTGTTAGTAGATTTGAAAAAGCAAATGTAGTGACACAGCCTGAAACTGCAAAGCTGTCAGTGCTGAGCTAGGAATTCTCCTTCTGCTGAGGCTGGGGTTTGTGTTACCCTGGTTATTTAGCAGCTGTTGGAAACGGCGCTGGTGAATGGAGTCCCTTGTCTGGTCAGCGGAGCCAATTACAAGTGTCTGGGTTTCACCAGCGGGAAGTGGCACACCAGCCAGTAACTAAGTTTAGTGCGATGGATGTGTTTCTCTGACTTCATACGTGCGTGTTCACACTGCCCCTCCCCTCCCCCCCCAAAAAAGTGAATCAGCCCATAGGGCTGAGAAAGGACAAGACAACTAAAACTCCACCAGCCAGGGCTCAGCTGAATGTCAGACTCTGGGGATCTCCTGACAAGCATCCACATTAAGAGTTTACCCTGGTTCTGAAGTTAACAAGACGGCATGCAATTTTTGGGCAAGTATTCATGCTAAAGCTCGGCTTTTCTTGGAGGAAAGGAAACGCTGGTTTATTTTCTAAGACAAATATATTTCAAAGGAGGCAAAATCACAAGAGTATTTTAGTCAAATGAAGTAAATATTTTAAAAAGGAAAACCCTTCTTTGTTCAAGAGAAGAAAATGGCTGTGGACAATGGCTTGAACAGCATATTGGTTGCTGACAAATGAGGTTGACAGTTTTGTGATTTATTTTTAGCTAGAGAATTTTTTTAAAACAGAAGTACTGTGTAGCTTTGGCAGTTGCTGCATATTCAGTGTGGGTGGATGGAACTGAGAAGTCGCATCTGTGCTAACAAGCATTTTGGGATTGTATTAAAAAAATTAAACTCATGTACTGGAAACTGAAGCTGTATCAGCTCACCTGGGGAGCTCTGCCCTCCGAATATCCTCCAAAAGGTAAGCAGTGCTGCCTGTGCAAGGCACTTGCAAAAATAATTACTTGGGCCTCGAGTTGTGACATCAGCTCAAATTTGGGCTGTTTGATTGACATTTTCTTTCACTCCTGAGATTGTAAGTCAGTTAGGCTCTACCTTCTCCTTCCAGGTTTTCCCTCTAACTAGGAAGGCTAAAAATAAATTTCAAAAAGCCAGCTGAGAAACAGTTTAATGTGGTCGTTGTTCCAGGTGCGGAGTCTAAGGAGAGTACCTAATACTGTAGGACTTCTAATAAGATGTAATGTCACTTGAAAAGCAGCTTGGACATTTATGTCATGTTAACTCAAAGGTCTGATCAGTTAGTGCTTTACATCTGCAAAATAAACCTCTCACCAGCTAGACTTCATTAGTGTAGATATTTCTGGCTTGCTTAGAGGTTGGCTGAGCCATGATTTCTCAAGTATTCTTTTTGCAGAAGAGCCCTTACTGCAAATGTTTGTCTTAACACTGTGTAAGTAAGTAGCTATTCATTTGATTTGCTTAGAAGTAGATAATATCTTGACTTTGATCTGGCCAATATTACGACTCCTCAGGAATTCTGTTGGAGTGAAGTGTAATCCACATTAAGCAACTTCTCTCCCACAGTACTGATTAAAAAAAATGCTAAATGACTTGCTGTAAGCTGTCATAATGTTTGGCCATCCCACCTTTCCTGGAGAAGGACTGGGTGACCTAATCCTCCTTACCCTTCATACTGGAGAGGTTTACTGGAACTCACCATGACAGAGGAAGAATGTCAAATAGACTTTTTGATCTACATGTATGCGGTTTCCTAGTTATCTTTGAAATCTGGGTGTCCCTTCATAGCACTCCTTTCCCTAAAATTGTTATTGTGGGAGTAGTTACTGTCCACTATAGGCAGAATTCAGAGGAACAAAGATTGGAACTTCATCACCTCAGTACTCAATGGAAAGAGGTATGTAATACAGAGCATCTAAAGTTGGTGGTCTCTCTGCTTGTTTCTAGGTAGCAGCAATTGCAAAGCTGACTAGCTTTATAGGAGCTGAACAAATCCTTAGCAATTAGGGTAACAAACAGTTTGATACTGTATTCAGGATTTTGCAAAGAGGTTACGTTTGTAGCTTTTTGTTCTAAAATCCTTTTTGTATATCATTTTAATTGCATTAAAATCTGTCTTTTACTTCAGGAAAGTGTTTTTCTTATTATCTGTTGTGCTGTTGGGTTTTGGTTCCTCACTCAGAGGCACATTCAAAGAAGTCAGATTGGTACTTTGAGTGGATTCTGGTGCTTCTGACCATTCCCAGTACTTGTGACAGGAAACATCTGTTGCACCTTTTAATAACTTTTAGGTCCAGCTCTCCTGTGCTCACATGAGTTCCTCACCCTCAAGTGTTTTTTAAAATCCATCTAAAAACCGGCATCATTTTGCTAGCTGCATTGATCCCAGAGTCACTTTCCTGCCGAAGTACTGTGAGGACAGAAAATCTTGGAGGACGTGAGAGCCAGTCTATTGAGTTAGCAGCGTTTGTACTGAAGATGATCAATACTTTCAATACTTTAAATTCTCTCTTAAAAGAGCAATGCTACCAAATGCTTCAGTAGAAGGTTTGGTCACTTACAGCCTATACAGTTGTTGAACTGTGAAGAGATTTATGCATCTTTCATTGAATGAATGAAGATTTTCAAATTAATACTTTGGACCTTAAGCTTGATTTATTTCATTCTGGGTTCTGTACCAAAAAGATACTTCTGTACCAGGAAGAAGTTGAGAAAAAATAGGAAGTGCTGCATTAGGTTGATATTGGGAGAAATGGTATACCTATGTGTCACTGACATCTGAGCAAGGAAACAGGCTGAGGGATACCTCTGAATGTTTGATAGCATTAATAACAAAGAGGATAATTGGAGCCGGTGAAACAGAAGACAGGCAGCTCCTTCTATCAACATCAGTTTGTTTGAATCTTAACATAGCTAACTTCTTGTAATGTTCAGGTAGACAGACAATGTCTTGAATTTTTCATACACTGGTGTAACTAGTTGAGATCAATCTGTCTCTCTCCTTCTACCAATTAAAATGCATTGACACCAAAACCCCAAACCTTGTCTTCCCTTGGATTTTTATATCAAGCTAGCCAAAAAGCATGTCTTCTAGGTGAAGACCCACCACTTTAACCATGAAATAAGTGCAGAGGGATACCTCACGTTGTCATGTTGCAAAATAAATCTGCATTTAAGTAGTGAACTGTATGGAGAACTTTCAGGTTTCTCCATATATTTCTCTCTCTGATACCAAAGATCACTTTTATTAACCTTTTCTAGTTCAGATGTATTTTGATAATTGAGGCAAGACAGTGCTACCAGCTTGGCTTGAAACATTTCTTTTTATATGATGTGAGCTGTTCATGATGCAATTTTGTCACTGACTCTGAAGTCTCCTCCCATTCCGTCTCTCCCAGCCTGGTACCATAAATAGAAACCTATTCCTTGCCCATCCCAAGTTCTTGGCTTGGAGCTGTATTTCTTGGCTTTATTCAGTGGGTTGTTTACAATACTTAAACCTTGCATCACTCTGTGGGAGGCCCAAAGACTAACCATGGATCTGTGCTTAGCTCAAGCAAACCACGTTATTAGGAGTCTGATTGCTTGCAGGAGAGGAACACCTAGGAATGGCATTTAGTTAGGTTGCCTGTATTTTACCAAGCCCATATGTGAGCTGTCTGAACCCTTTTAAACTGGTGGTTTTCATGGCCACATGTATGTCAGCAGAAAGACTAGGTGGTCCATTTAGGTAAGGGCTGAAGTCGGTTACAGGGTAAAGAAAGTTCATAGGTCTGCTTCTATGCTACCACATTATTAGACAGCAGGAACTTGGCTTGTTCAGCATTGGTTTGCTTTTTAGTATGTAGTTTGCCTTGAGTATTTTTGGTTAGTAGGAAGTGCTGTGACTTGGCTTCAGAAACAAAGCTACTGTAGAACTTGATACTATTCCAATCGTGTCAGCAAAATAGGAAACCCACTTGCTGAAGTGTTATCAATTTTGTTTCCTTGTATTCATTAAGGCAGAAATCCTCCCACTAACAAGCTGGTTAAAGATCTTGAAGTCTAGTGATGTAAAGTGATGTACGTTTTAAAGATGCAGTGGAGAATACCAGTTATGCTAGCAGTCATTAGTTACTTGATGGTCTGCTTTCTATGCTCTTAAGTTGACCAATGCCTATTCTTTGGTAGTCTTAAAACCAAGCATATAAAATGAGTCTGTGTGTAAAATAACATCATGGATATTTATATCGGTATTTAGTTTGAAAACTCAAAGTGAAAATAAAGTGAAAGATATGGCATATGCAGGGATCTTGGTAGCCTTGTATTCAAGTGTCCCTTTGTAAAAAAGAGGCGTGTGAGAAGCCAGAAGATAGAACACTACGTGTGTGTATATATACACACACACATATATACACCCTATGTTTTTTTGATGTAAAATGCTAAGATATCAGATTGAGACTGTATGCAATAACCAGTATTTACCCTATAACCCCTTCTTTGTCTCTCTTCCTTCCATTGACAAACCAGTCACTTTGGCCTTCTGCCAACACCACCAAATCCTTTTCA
The DNA here is from genome assembly GCF_000690835.1 of Fulmarus glacialis. Classification (NCBI taxonomy): domain Eukaryota; kingdom Metazoa; phylum Chordata; class Aves; order Procellariiformes; family Procellariidae; genus Fulmarus; species Fulmarus glacialis. Next base: position 21 of record NW_009195349.1, on the reverse strand, counting down.
TAGAATCATAGAGTCATTAAG
>NW_009195348.1:0-518 GCF_000690835.1 Fulmarus glacialis | reverse complement strand
TCCGCACCCGTCTGCCTCCCCTCTCCCCGCCGCAAATCACCCTGGCTTTTGGCCACGCCGCAGGCCGAGACAGCTCTTTCTCTCCCGTCTCCTTTTGAGAGCGACAGTGCTGAATTTCCCTTGTCAAAGCGGTTGCATTTATCCCATCGGTGCCTATCGCAACGTCGCCGCCTGACTCACACCCGGAGATTCGTTCTGCTCCTATAAAATGACAAATGAGAGGAAGGGTTTCGAGGAAAGTTTCCCTGATAGGCGGGCTCGGCTCCTGAAATCGCACCCCTCCGCTGCTCGCAGGCAGGCGGAGGTTTTCTCATGGATCTGGGATAAGGCGCCGCGTGCCCGGTGCGGGGACAGAGCCGAGTCCCTCCGGGTTTCCGTGGGGCACTACTCCCACTGGCTCGTGAACGATCCTGTACGCCTCGTAGAGCACGTATAGTATATACGCACAGTGGAGTGGGGACTCTCCCAAACCGGCAGAGACATTTTAAGTGTGAGCACCCTGCAGCTAACCAAGCAGA
>NW_009195347.1:0-3129 GCF_000690835.1 Fulmarus glacialis | reverse complement strand
GGCCGAGAGCTTGCAGGAGGCGCTGCCGGAGCTGAGCGAGAGAGATGTTTTGTCCGAGCTGACGTCTGATCTAAACCTCATCCTTGTAGCGGCGCTTGCTGTTGTGTCCTTGTTATTCGTTTTGACAGTCACTTTGATATTGTTCTTTAAATGCCGACGGTCGAGGAGCCCTCCCGTTTTTGTAACTTCTGATAAGGAACTGTATTCCAGCCTGGGCTCAAAAGCACCGTACAACTACTGCAGCAGCACGCTGCCCTTGCCCTACTCCTACGAGGTGTGTTTAGCCTCCGAGTCGGGCCAGAAGGACTTCACATTTCTTAGACCAGGGACGGCAGCTCTGTCTGACCATCTCCTGGCCGGGGAACCGGGCTCAGGCACCCACTCCGGGAAGGACCCTCCGAGCCCGGAGAGCTCGGCACAGGTGAGCTTCTGTCCTTGGGTCCCTCTCTGCGGACTTGTGTGAATCTTCTTCTTCCCATGTTCTGCTGTCGGGGATCGGTGGGCAATCGGCAGAGCTCAACGTCGCCTCCCGGCGCACTGCTCAATAGCTCGGGGGTGGGGGTGGGGTGGTGGGGGCATGTGTGTGTGTGAACTTGACTCTTCCTTTGTTACCTGCTCAGTCTCATCCGCGAATTTTCGGCTGTGCCCCGAGGAGCGACGCTATGTTGTCAGTACTGCTGTCTGTCTGTCCTACTCCGGATGAAGGTTTCACCGAGCCGGGGAGTATGGGGACATGGGGTGGAGCGGAGGCAAAAGTGTCGTGGGATCCGAAGCTGAGACAACACTTTCGTCTTGGTGTAGTGACTGCTTCATTTATTGTCTCTGCCAGATTAAAGCGCTTTCCTGTGGTAGCGATGTGTGATCTACCCGGGCTGTTCTCTGAGAGCAGCGGCTCTGTAGTTTTCCCTTCCAGCTTGGTTCTCTTCATACGCTGAACCCCTCAAAGGGAAGATGTTCTGTACACCCGTGACTTAACATTTCCACTCCCTCTGGGGAGCCGGGGCTGGTGCCTGACTGTAGCTCCGAGCCGGGAGCCGAGCAGAGAGTGCATCGGGCCCGCTGCTGCCACAGACTCCTCTGCAGCCCCCGCGGAGCCGGGAATAGCGCCGGAGTGAGCGGTTCTGGCTGGGGTTTGGCTTGAACCCGTCGCCGAAGGAATTCCTCGTGCAGGGGAAAGGAGTCTTTCCCCTTAGCTGTCACACGTTTCCACTCCTCTCCCTCCAAATGGTGCTTTCAGGAGACAATATTCGGGCTTCCCATCAAAGTGAAGGAGACGTAATGTCTCCAGATCAGTGGAAATACGGGAGATGGAAATGTTCAGTCTTCCATGCCTTTCCCGACATCTCTTCACTGTACTCAGCTCTCCGCTGCTTGGCCATCCTACTACTCTGGGATTAAGCGGACAAGGTACTCTGAATACGGGTCGTGTGTGCACTGATATGAAGAGAAACTCCGTAAGAATTGCGATATGCACGTTAGAGAAATGCTTAGTAAACAGAGTTTAGGAAAGACACGAAATGGGCAGTGGTTGGAAAAAAGATTCGAAGCTTATTTCAGAGAAAATAAGTGGCTGAAGACTGTTTCGAGATTTATCTCCAAGAGAGCTGTGCATTTTCTTCTTTTTAGATTTAGAAAGAATGGTAATTGGGATTTGGTTGCATAAGGGCCTCTGAGAAAAGAAATCTGCTTCCAGCACTGTGAGCCTGCAGGCACGTCTGTTACAGAAGTGCTCAAAACGGACAGAGAGGCATAACGTGTACTTACGTGCAGGATGCAGCTGCGATGGGTAAAGCATATCGTTTTCCTTCTCACTCTTTAAATTGCTCCGGAATTAAATTCTGTTAAAATGCGAACAGATCACTAACGCTGGATTTTATCGGTGTGAAGCCTGTAATTTTATCACATGCAGTGGACTGGTGATAGAATGGTAAGTAGCGCTGATACGGTTTATCTTTCGGCAACGATTATTCGGTAGGAAAGGAAATAGCTGGGCACGTAGAGAGGAAAGACGGTGCCGACCCGTTTGATATTGTTGACTCTTCATATAAACGCAGAAATACTGCGTCTCTGGGTGGATCCCGTGTGCTCACGGCAGTGCAGGGCGAGGACACGTAGCCAGAGTCGAGGTCCCTGTCGCTCTGGCGGGTGTCGTGTCTCCCACGTTGGTGCGAGGGATTTGCAGCCCTTCCACGACGCGCTCAGCCACGACAAGCAGCGGGATAACAGATAACCGGCCGCAACATTTCCGAGCCACTTCTGCAGGGCATGCAGAGCCTTGTCGTTTCTCTCGATAAGCGAATGAACGCTTATCCAGAATTTCCAGTCCGGTTTCTTTCCCAGACATCGCCGTCCCTTCCTTATCAGGCTCGGCTGTGGGAAGACACCTGGACGCTGTGTTTTCGGTCACAGCCGGGTTTTAACAGGGCTCCTGGCGCTCCCTTGGCCCCTTCCCATTGCACCGTCAGAGCTGAGCAGTTACGGGTGACGGACAACAAACGCCGAAATTGCGGTAGTTTCATCCGTATGGGCACTCGAAATGTCGGAAAACCGACGTATCACGAGTTGTTGTTGACAGCAACAACCCCAAAGGCAGGCAGGCAGCCCGGGAATTGGCTGTTTCTCGCCCCGGCCGGTGCCGGGGTCTATGCGGTGCCGTGACCTGCCGGGCTGTTGCTGCACGGGAACGGGAACCGCTCCTGCCCCCGGTGAACCAGCACGTCGCAGACCGTGATTTCCCTGCGTCTGGCTGGTGGAAACAGGTACTGGGGAGCAAGCTGGGAGGTGGCGAGAGCAGGAGGGCGTATTAAACCGAGATTTCTACAATTTGTCGGGGAAGATGCCTGGTGGGACAGTGGTGGCGGTGGGGAGCGGAAGGGGCGATGCTCGTGGGAACCCTGCGGCAGGAGCTGCCCCGCGGGGTGACTCTGTGCTGCGGCCGGAGGAGCTGCTCGTAACTCGGCAGCACGAAATCCGTGTCTTTTTGCCAGCGACGCTGCTTTGGTGGCACACAGAGGCGCGACGTCGCGACGCCGTGGGATGTCAGGAAGGGGCTGACCAAGCACTTGGGTGGGAGGACCGGCATCCCGAAGGTCCCGAGGGACACCCGGCGCTGGCGCGTCGTGCCGGGGC
>NW_009195346.1:0-7193 GCF_000690835.1 Fulmarus glacialis | reverse complement strand
TCCTGCAGCGCCACCTGGCGGCCGCGGCCGGGTGCCGGTTGTGTTTTTTTTCCCTCTGGGTGTCAAAGTTGCTTGCGGCGCGATCGCATCGGCTCTGCGGGGCCGCTGCCCACGATAAACTCTGCACCGGGAGAGCCAGCTGAGGGTGTACCCTGGTTCTCATCCCTGGGTAACATTTGCATGTAACGAAAAGCATGTATGTACAATGGAAGGCCAGTCTGCTGCCTTTTTTTACTGAACGCAGAGGGAGTCAGACCCTTACAGTGCAATAACCGTTCTCCACTAAAATTTTTATGTTCTGCTAAACACAGAGTTTTTTATATATATATCTCTCCCTTTAAGTCTGCTCAGAAATATCATTCTATAAATGCTTTTTTCTCCTGCAGTGGGGGAAAACCCTTTCCACCCACTCCCCAGACAAAAACCCCTGCAAAAGAAAAACCACTAAGGGCTATCTTCAAGGAAATGCTTCCAGCTGCTGTTGTCTTTATTAAAAGAAGTAAAGAAAGAAACAAAAAAAAGGCCTTTCCAACTCCTGGGAGAATCTTCAGCTATTAAAACCACATACCCATTTAGCTCCCAAAAGAGCTTTCATAATTGCAAGCAAAGCCCACAGCTGAACCAACCTCTTATTGCTTCTCCCCAGTTAGACTGCATGTGATCGCTGTAAAACTGACTTCTAAGTGTTACTTTATGGCTGAGGTTACAAAGGAGTTTGGTGAATGCAATAACTAACTCTGCATCCCCCCAGCGCTCTCTTTTCTGCACACTGAACAGGGAAGTTAAGGACATAAGAATTAACTCCTTGGAAACTGCACATCAAACAAGAGATAAGAGACAAGTTCTAGGTATGCAAAGAGATATGGGGGGCTCTGTTTGCAATAGTATGCCTGAACAGAGCTCTCTGACTGTAGTCATGATTTCCTAGGGAGACTTACTGCTACTGGCCGGATGCTGGACGAGGTCACGCAGAACTATCTGGTTTGAGAGATGCTCTCTGCAGCAACGTCCTACAGCAGGATCCAGCCAGCACAGCTATTCTGGTACCCAGTGCACAAAAGCAAGGATAGTACAACTGCTGAGTTCCCCAGAGACAAGAAGGCAAGGTGGCAAGAAGTAGAGTTCCACAGTTGCTGGATCCATCTTCCACGAGATTAATGTTCTTTTACCATCAGAGTGTGCACTCTGTTGCTTGGATTACAGTTGTAAACCACAAGATAATCTGATTAACAGTATGCAATTTTCTGGACAAAACCCCACAGTTCTTGGCCAGTCTGGGAGGCCTGGTGAGAAGGGGGAAGTCTTCACTTTCAATGGTTGCTTGTCCCCTTCCACAAATCCCCATGCCACTAGCACCAAGGCTGCAGGGCCACAGCAGACATGGTACCCTTACAACTGCCTAGCTTGGATCATTAGAGAAACCTGGAGACCAGCACAGTCACTCCTCTCTGTCGCCCTCCCTGAGTGACACAGGGGCCAGGACTCATTTTAAGACAGTATCACCTAGACTAAGAATACAATCTCCCACTTACTCAGAAAAAATAACTACTGGGCTTGTTGTTGTCAGGACTGAATTTATGAGGTTTATTGTGTGAAGTGGTGGTCCCAATGTATCTTTCTTCTCCCTGCCTTGCCCTCATGCACTTTTCTCCTTGAGTCTCATTCAAGCCATGGACTTGCTTAAACATCCCTTCATGCACCCCTGCTCCTTGCAGGCCAGCCTCTCAAAGACCATTTCCTTGCCACACACCCAGTCCATGACACCCAGTCAGCAGGATCCCCACAGACTGCCACTCCATGGTAGGCTCCCTTCTGCACAGCCAGCTGCAGGGCTGCTGGTCAGAGGGACCTGACAGCCTGGACAAATGTGCTGAGAGGAACCTCATGAGGGTCAACACAGACTGCAAAGTCCTCCACATGGTGAGGAATAACCCCACAGACCAGTACAGGCTGGGGCTGACCGGGTGGGAAGCAGCTCTGCAGAAAAATTTCCAAGAACATGGGAAATTCTGACTCAAAAAAAAAAAAAAATTTACCATGAGGATGTCAAATAAGTTGCCCAGGGAGGCTGTGGAGTCTCCATCCTTGGAGGTATCCAAAACCCAAGTAAATGCAGTCTTGAGCAACCTGCTGTAGGTCACCATGCTTGAGGAGGGGGCTGGCCTAGATGGTCTCCAGAGTTGCCTTCCAACCTACATGACTCTGTGACATGACTTTGGTAAGGGACAATACCACCAATTGCCCCCAAAATTTACCTTGTCCCCTGCCTTCTCCTTTGTCTGCTGTGTTCCCCATAGAGACCCATTCAGGACTGGGGAGGAGGGCAAGCTCGAGACAGGCACCCAATTGTGGTTAGAGCAGCAGACCTGTTGGAACCAGCTGGGGAGCAGCATGCTGTAGAGCAATTAGGTAAATGCCAGGGATATCAGCTTGCCCCTGCCCTCCAGGGATTTCCAGGCTTTGGGAAGGGACCTGAACAGGCAATACATCCACAGTGTGCTCAACACACACAGCAGGTAAGAAAGAAACCATAAGGATGCTCTGTGGTACACAGGCCGGTTTCTCCTTGGTCGTTGCTAAATTCTCCATCTCCAGAAGCCTGGCCACTGAAGAGATGCACAGCTCACTAGGGTTGGCACCGGGGACTGACTACCCCTCCCAGGCTTAGAGCATTTTCCTGCACTGTGTCCCTGGGCGGGGGGGACCACTCACCCTCGCCTGGGAACTGTCCTACCTGCCGTGGGAGAAGGGGTGGATGCAGGGTGCTGTGGTCCCCAGAGGCTGCCTGAAGCAGCGTGCCTATCACCTCTGCCTCCGGAGGGGCATCAGATAGCACATGCATGCGCAGTGCCACTTTCTCCAAGGCCCTGAGACATTCCCCACCATAAGTGCCGGAGGGGTAATTACCGAGGTGAGAGACCAGCAGGAGCAGCTCCTGGCTACTCTGGAGGTAAGGAGCCACTGGCCGAGTGAGGACGGGCTGAGAGGGTCGCTTTTCCTGGGGAGGCTCAGAGCAATAAGCTCTGCGTGCGCATGTGTGTGTGTGCGTGCTCCATTTCCCTCTCTTTCCAACACCTTCTTCCCCAGGAGCTGCTGTGATGCTTTTACACCACCTCCCTCTCCCAGTGCTGTGAGATCCAGCAACCAAACCTCCTCTCTAGTACTGGCTTCCTTGGACAAGTTGGTGGAACTGCCACCCCAGTGGCTGGGACTCGCTGGGCTCCACTGGGTCCCTCTTTCATATGGGGGTGGTTGACATGAAAGCAGCAAGGAGGGTGTCAGCAATGGACCTCAGCTGTGGCCCTGCACTGTCTGAAATGCTTTGTCCTCCTCTGGCATTGCACATATGCAGGACCCAAGTAACACAGCCCAGTGGCACCGGTGTCACTGGCCCAGAACCCCTCTGTGAGGAGGAGAGCCTGCGTGACAGCGTGGGTTAGCACTGAAGTTGGCAGGCAAAGCATTTTCATGCAGGTGCCCTTTCCTGGCAGGACTTCAGAGCTGCTAGGATGTTGTTGGACTTTGCACGTTTGCATGAGGGAGCAAGAGCAGTAGGAGGAATCATAAACCAGATTATGTTCAACAGCCATCGCTGCTAACTCACAGACATGTGCTGCTTTCTGGTTTTCTGTGCCAAGGAGGAAGGGCCTCTTTGGGAGAGGTCTGGAGGAGGAGAACGGTGCCCGGACAGATCACTTGTGAGGAAGCTGTGACCAGAAGAGCGCCCACAGGCACATAACCTAATTCATGGCAGGCTGGAGCAGAGGTTAGGGAAGGGGTAAAGTCCTCAGCAAGCTGGAGTGCAGGAGGCAAAGGCCTTCAGTGAAGTACCCAGCTGAGGGGCACAGTAGCTCCTTTCCCACTCGGCAGCAGTCAGCACGCCCACGCTGCCTCACACCCACCTGCTCACAGCGCTGCTCTGCCACGTGGCTTTGGAGGGTCAAGACTGGACTGCAGAGTAGCCTTGCCACCTTGCTGTGCCTGGGTGATCTAGATTCCTTTCCCAGGGCTTCCTGGAGTTTGTGCTACTGATTTATGGCTTGCACAGTAGCTCCTTTCCCACTCGGCAGCAGTCAGCACGCCCACGCTGCCTCACACCCACCTGCTCACAGCGCTGCTCTGCCACGTGGCTTTGGAGGGTCAAGACTGGACTGCAGAGTAGCCTTGCCACCTTGCTGTGCCTGGGTGACCTAGATTCCTTTCCCAGGGCTTCCTGGAGTTTGTGCTACTGATTTATGGCTTGCGTGGGCTGCGTAAGGAGGAGATGTCCATGGTGTGGCACCCTGCTGCATGCAGCAGCAGCTCTTCCCCCAGCAGCCCTCACTCCAGTGATGCCTCCCCATCCCTGCAGCCTGTCCACACTCGTCAGAGCGATGCCTTCCGGGTGCTGTGATAAGATAGTCGGACAGAGCTGCTGGGAACAGCCAGCACCAAGAGTGCACAAAGTCAGAGGAGGTTGCCAGCAGCCTGGTGACTGTGCACTTTACTGCAGACACAGAGCAGCTTCAGCAGAGTGGATACCAGTTGACCACTCTGCAGATCCCCAAATTGCTGAGATATTACTTGTAGTTGGGCTCCAGCAGCTGCTCCTCATCAGTATATCATCATCAAGGCAGCCTGGAGTAGGTACATGGCCTCTCCTTATGCTTGGTGGCATCAAGGGACACCTACCTCATCTCACGGAGCGCCACCCTGTAGCAGATCCCTAAGTAATCTGTGCATGGGACAGGGTTAATCCCAGGACCACCTGGGCTCTTAGGTGTTCCCCAAAAGCCCAGGAAAACTGCAGAGTCTCTGCCAGGACAGGAGCTTAGCTGCTTGTGGGCAATTCGTGGAGACAAGGGACAGAGGCACAAGGTGCAGGGAACGGACAGCTTCTTTTCTCTGATCCCTGCTGCAGATGGACCCAGGTTTCTAGAGATGTCTACTTTATTTCTGCCAAAATCGATCTTAACATTCACCTGCTTCTGGAACGAGGCACATCTCAGTCTACTGTGCAGCAGGTTCCTCTCAGTGGTCTGTAGGTTTCTCTGGCAGCTGTAGTGATGGTTGATACCACTGTAGCAGAAAACACGGTTCAAGGAACTAGCCTAGGATTTTTCCAGAGGTGGAAACTTCATGATCTTGCAAGGACTCAGGTTCAAGCTACTATTCCAGGCAGGCTGGGAAGTATCAGGAAATTTCACATACGTGCCATAGCAAAAGCTTCGGCAGTGATACAGTTTATTAATTGCTCTTTGCTCCAATGACAGTTTGGTGCCTACAGAATCGCAGGGTAGGGTATTATTTGGCCATAAATGTTATTAATAGAAAAGACCCTATTTTCCAGCCTTCCAGTTTCTGACAACTTCCCTCATCTTTTTTCCCTTGTATAATCTAATGTCTATGAATCACTCAAGGCTTTGCCAGTTTCTCTGAAGATAAACAGACTAGGGGCACTTTGGTGTTTGCAGTGCCATAATTGTGACAATCCACGCTTCCTCTTGCCAACTTTTCCACGTAGTGAAAGCTTTGTTTTGTAATACGATCCACGCTTCCTCTTGCCAACTTTTCCACTTAGTGAAAGCTTTGTTTTGTAATACACCCATTCAGTATGTTACAGGGTAAATACAATTTATTGGTCGGTCACAGGATGTGAGCGAACGGTTTTTACAACATACAGCATGAGCTCAAGAAGGAACCCACATTGTACTGGCAAAGGGTTGTACAGTCCTGTTCAATATTGTGTAAACTTTGCAGAGAGTTACGTGTCTTAAGTCTTACCAGTGACAGGAGGGAGCTTTGTTTTTTCCGACCAAGCAGACAATGCTAGCATCCTCCAGCTGTGTGATGTCCGTGCAGGTGTTTCAAACATCAGTCCTTACCAGAGATTGCAGGTGGACGAGACTCAGGCATGCTGCCTCTGCAAACTGAGGTACTACCAGAGGAGGTCGGAGAGATGCCAGGCAGCCTCGCAGGCTGCTGAGAGAACCAGAAGAAAGGGAAAGTCACTTGCTATAAGACAGGCTTAAATGCACGTAAGATTTGGGATGTACTGTGAAAGCAGTAAGATGACAAGGAATGGTCTTTGAGAGAAGTGGTTTTTTCCCAGTATGTGATATATCCCACTTGTCATAGCCTGTTTTATAGCAGGGACAGCAGCACCTACTTCTGTCTCTGTGGACTGCAAAAGAGGTTTGGCAGCTACCTCAGCAGCGGCACTTTCCAGTGCTAGAAGGAGCCGGAGGGGATCTCACCCGAAGTTCATCACCAATTCATAATAACAAAAAAGTGGACAGGTTAACGTCACAGTATTTGCTATATTACCACAAGTTACGCACTGCCTGCGTGAATTAGGGCATAAACTCCTAATTAATTGCCTCTTTCATCCCGTGCTGCGCCCTCGTCACGATGACGTTACCCGTCTGCCGTCACGCCCCTCCCGCAGCAGCGGTAGCGGACCCGTGCCCCGCGCTGCAGTACTGAGCTCTGGCACGGCAGGGCAGCACATGTCACGACAGCACTCGGCGGGAGCCGGCAGGGAAGCAGCTCCTGTCGGGACAGGAGCGCTGCGGCGAGGGACAGCCGGAGGTGCGGCAGAGCCGGTGTCCTGCAGCGGCTCCCCGTGGGTCCTGGCAAACCCCATCTTCGGGGGGGTTTCCCTGGCAGGGATCGGAAAAGGCAAGAGATGAATGGTTACGCTACTTTTGTCACTAAAAGAAGCCGCGTGGCCAAGTGACCCATTCATTTTAGCCGTGCAATAATGATTTTTAACACCTGTTACTACGAGCGTTTCTGTGGTCCCGTGCTAAACGGGCACTGGAGGACTGCGCGGGAGAATAAAGCAAAGCTTGGGACTGGCTGGTGAACAGGAATTCAGTTGTATCGCAACAGAGAGATATGGGTATTTGTTGGGGGTTTGTATTATTTGGGAAAAATGGAGATGTTCCAGAGGGTTTCTGGGAGTTGGTTTTCTTTCTTATGTTTTTTTTGGCGAGATGTTATAAGCAAGTAATTCCTCCCTGCTCCGCCTTTCTCTTCCCCTCTTGCTTGGCTGCCGGCGTTCCCCTCTGTTGCACGCAGCAAGAGCCAGGCCGGAGGCTGGTGCCCACGGCTGGTGGCTGCCTGATGCCGGCACTGGTGGGGTGCCCAGCAGAGCCAGCACAGCCCAGGCAGGGCATGCCGCCCCATCCCCATCCCCATCCCCATCCCCA
>NW_009195345.1:4536-5214 GCF_000690835.1 Fulmarus glacialis | reverse complement strand
ACATGCACCTGCCTGCACCGCTGCGGGAGCAGGTTGCTGCCCGCCGCCTCCCTGCCCGCCTGCACGGGGCTGCTGCTCGCCCGCCCCACAGCTCTGCCCGGTGCTGGACACAGAACCCCAGCTGAGCCCTCAGAAAAGCCACCAGCAGCCCCACGCCGTGGCCTGGCTGCTGGCACAGGACCTGGGACACGGTTCCTACTGCGCCCTTGGCTCTCCCGAGCAAGTGGTGGTGCACCCTCTCTCTGGAGCTCAGTTCCCACCGTATTTAATCTGGGAGTAGCACCACAGCAGCGCAAATAACAAGCCTTTTGCGATTTTTAATATATGCATTCTTTTGCATGCATGCTTTCTCCATGTGGACGCTCCCACCTATTCAGCTGGTCTTTAAAACAGCAGCAGCGATGCCCTTGGATGCTTGCAGGCCCGTGTATTTCTACACGCACGCGCCAGTGAACGTCCCCCCATGCCTGCGGGTCTGCATCGCTGTCGCTGCCCCTCGGACCCTGTTTCAATGGATGTGCTGTCTGCGTGTCCATCTCCATGGGTGTGCGTGGATGGCTGCACACACATGGACGTTGGGCACGCGTGTGGAGTGCGACTGGGAGTGGGAAACTGGGCTTTTTTAGCTCCTCGTTATTATTAGTGGTAGGAGCCCAGCGGCAGTGAGGCTGGAGGTGC
>NW_009195345.1:1168-4381 GCF_000690835.1 Fulmarus glacialis | reverse complement strand
CTGCTCCCGTATTGAGTCGGAGGTGACAGCCTTTCCCTGCAATGCAATTAATCCCGGCAGCGCCTCTGCCACCCTCCCCCTCCTGCCTTGTCCAGGAATTAATTACTTGATTATAAATCCCTGAGCGGCGGTTTATAATAGCAATAATCCCGTCGAAATTCATCCTCGCCGCCGGTTTCTTCCCATCTCGCCCCTGTCGTTGAGAGTCTCTAACACTGCATCTCCGTGCCGGGCGAAGCCCTTCTTGCCCCGCTGGTGTGGCAGCTTTCCCTCAGGATAACCACGGTGGGAAAAAATTAGGAGTTGATTTTGAGGGGTGTTTTGGGAAGCCCTGCTCCTGCTCGCAGGGACGGAGCCCTTCTCTCAGGGGTGGTGGGTGTCATGCTGGCCGGGGAAGCGGGCAGGAGCGAGGCGCTCACACTGATTGCTGGGGCTGATGGCCCAGGCCCAGCCCCGAGGAGTGGGGGCCGGGGGCTGGTGGCGTGGCGGGGGGAGGCCCCGTTCCTCCTCTCTCTGTCCCTCCTGATTAAGCGGACGCTGGCTCTGGGGCTTGTCACGGAGGTGGGGAAGGGAGAAAGGATTTGGCGTGGCGTACGGGGGCACGAGGGGGGTGGCAGTGTCTAGCGGGAGCCTGCCGGCAGTGGGTGATGGGCCTTGAAACGGTGCTGCCACAGTGGGAGATGAGCCTCTCCATGTCCCCCCCAGGGCTTGGCAAGGGGCCGCCCTGAACCAGGGGACCCAAATCAAGGTCCCCAGCTGATAAGGCAGCCCAGCACACTCGGCCCCTCTGCATGGCCATTGAAATAGCAAGGTTTCCACCTCCACCAGCCACGTGTGGGCTTTCAGCTCGACAATGGCATCCCACTGGGAAAAAGCCCTGTCCCTTCCAAACCGCGTGGGCAGAGCCAGTGTGGGCGGCACTGAAGCTTCCCGGCACAAGTGGCCGCTGGGCTCTGACGGCTGCTTTTCTTACCCGTCTTTGCAGAAGATGCTGATGAAACAGCAGGACCGCCTGGAGGAGAGGGAGCAAGACATCGAAGAGCAGCTCTACAAGCTGGAATCGGACAAGCGGCTGGTTGAGGTAACTGGTGCTTCACACTGCTGCAGCCAGCCCCGGGGACTGTCACCCCATGGTGCGATGGGAACAGGCTTCCAGGGCATAGGGGCCAGATGGGCGGGGAGGAGGGAGGACCAGCTGGACCTGCTGTCTCCATTCCTGTCCTGGCAGTTATACTTTCGGGAGATGAAATGTGTTTGGGGCTTCCCTACAGCCTCGTGGGTCCTGGGGCGAGTTGGGAGGCAAGGAACAAGGTTGTCCTTAAATATCAGGTGCCCTCCCCCACCTCAGCTCAGCACAACCTTCCCTGGGCCACCCACTTCATTCCGAGTGGGAGGGGAGGGTCTGGAGATGGCAGATCCAGAATAAACTGCTGAAATACCCAGGAGGTGGAAGAGATGCAAGCGAGTGTTTTGCTGGGACACAGATAAAAGAACATCAGCTCATGGTCCTTAAAGCCCCTCACCCTCCCAGAGCATGGAGGGAAGTGCTCTGGAGCATGATGTGACCCCAGCCTGGGGTGGGGATGAGGGCAGGGATGAGGACGAGGATGGGGATGGGGATGGGCAGGGTTTTTCAAGGGAGCACACCTGCCTCAGTGATGCAGCAGGTTGTTGCTTGGCATTAGCTCTCCAGAGGTGATCCCTACCTAGACCCCAGGAGGCAGGTCCAGGGGATCTGCTGGATTAGCCAAACCTCAACAGTGGCCCTGTTGGGTCTCCAGCACATAGGAGTCCCACGTGGCAGCTGACCACAGGGTTTGGTCTGTGTGGGCATTACAGGAGAACAGAGCTGTGGTGCAGCTCTCGGGTCGCACCCACGCCTACTCGGGAAAGGACCCGGGTGTCCTGGGGCATCATGACAGAGGTTGGAGGGCGCAGAGGGGCTGACCCTGCTCCTCTCCCCCAGGAGAAGGTGAGCCAGCTGAAGGACGAGGTGCGCCTGCAGTACGAGAAGATGCACCAGATCTTGGACGAGGACTTGCGGAAGACCATGGAGATCCTGGACAAGGCCCAGGCCAAGTTCTGCAATGAGAATGCGGCCCAGGTCCTCCACCTCAACGAGCGCATGCAGGAGGCCAAGAAGCTCCTCAGCTCTGTCCAGGTCATGTTCGACAAAACTGAGGACATCAACTTCATGAAGGTGAGATGAGCTGCCCGTGCTGGGGGTGGGAGGGGGTCAGGGGGAGGTCTGAGTGTGTAGGGAGCATTGCGGAGCGGGCTGGGGGCACTGACTGGGACTTGCTGGTGCCTCTAGAGAGCTCAGCAGTGGGGGAAGGCGAGGAGGAGCGGTGCAGGCTCAGCGCTGGCCTTGTACGAGGAGGTGCCACAGCTGGAGATGGCACTGGGGCAGCCCGTGCTGAGGGGAGAGGGGGCTTGGCACCCTTGGGCAGCCTGTCCCCTCCTGGGGGGTCACAGAAGGTGACACCGAAAGGGGAGGTGGCTGCCGGGGCAGGGACTGTTCTTACTGACCAGGGCTTCTCCTTCCCCTCCTAGAATACCAAGTCTGTGAAAATCTTAATGGACAGGTAAGCGTGGCAGGGCAGGCGTGTTCGGGGGGAAGGGGGGCTGTCGCGGGAGCAGCAGCAGCACGATGTCCAGAGGAGGAGCAGGGCCAAGGATGCTGCAGGGACTGGGAGAGGCATGCTCTGTGCCTCAGTTTCCCTCTGTGTCTAGGAGGATGAAAAATCCCCTCCCAGGGGCTTTGAATCAATTCCTTCCCTTGGACTAGGGGAAATGTGCTGTCTTTGTGGAACAGCAGAGCTGGGACCCAGCACCCCAGCCAGTATGGGACCAGCTGGGTTGGGGCGCAGGGCTCAGTCCAGCTCTGCTCTCCTCCTCCCTCCAGGGCCCGGGGTTAAAGCCAGCGCTAGCAGAGCCAGGGCGAGCTGGGGTGGCGATGCCGGGGGGATACAGGGGCTGCGGGAGGTGCGTGTTGGCACAGGGTGTTCACAGCAAGGCTGGATGGGGAAAGTCCTGCCGGGAAGGGACTGGCCCATTGGAGAGGGCCAGCTCCCCACTGCCCTCGGCACTGCCTCCCTGGGGAGGGGGTTTGGCCCCAGGAGGATGCGGGGGAAGGAGCATGGGGGTTTCCTGACCCTCCCCTGAGTGTGCTTTGCCCCTCACGCCTCTCCTCTCTGCCTGCGGTCTCTAACA
>NW_009195345.1:776-1099 GCF_000690835.1 Fulmarus glacialis | reverse complement strand
CAGGTGGCAGCCTGCCCCCACCCAAAATTGGACACCTCAACTCCAAGCTCTTCCTGAACGAGATTGCCAAGAAGGAGAAGCAGCTCAGGAAGTTGCTGGAAGGTGGGTGAAGCCTGAGGGGTGCTGGGGTGGGGGGGCACAGGACCTCGCTACCTCCTGTATCCATAGCTAGGTGCCCTGCAGATCCCAGTACAAGAGGGTGGGGAGAGCTGTCGGGGTGCAGGGACACCTGGGAACCCCTCTCTGGTCAGTGGGGTCAGGGCATGAAGATGCCGTGAAGCCAGCTCCTGGCTCTCCCCAGGACATTTCCCTTACTTGTGGAA
>NW_009195345.1:339-560 GCF_000690835.1 Fulmarus glacialis | reverse complement strand
GCGCATGGGCAGGGACAGCCAGGGGCCTGCGTGGTCTCGCAGCCCCCAGCCCATGCCTGCGAGCAGACCACGTCCTGCGGAGGCTTCCCAGTCCTCTCTCCTTGGGTATTTGGGTTTCTCACCCAGGCTATCCCGCTCTGATCCTGTTACGGACTGTGGTCACGAGCTGTGCATGGGCTCAGCCTGCGCACCTGTTTGCAGAGCCGCGCGTGGGGCTGCTC
>NW_009195345.1:0-218 GCF_000690835.1 Fulmarus glacialis | reverse complement strand
GCGGGGATGGAGCGCGGGTCTTGGGGCTTTGCTGCAGGTTTGGACTGGAGCTGTGCCATGCCGTGCTTGACGCAGTCCCCCTCTCCTGTGCCCCTCCGCAGGTCCTCTGAGCACCCCCGTCCCCTTCCTGCAGAGCATCCCCATGTACCCCTGCACCGTCAGCAACTCCGGCGCGGAGAAGCGCAAGCACTCCACCGCCTTCCCCGAGGGCAGCTTCC
>NW_009195344.1:227-2278 GCF_000690835.1 Fulmarus glacialis | reverse complement strand
GTATTTAATACTTGAGTTATTTTTTAGAAGTATTTGTTATTATAAATATTATTTAAGTAAATAAATTCTACGTGAACCACCTGCCATTTTATGACATCCTTCCCAAAACAGGGAAAAGGAGTGTTAAAAGTCAAATTTACATCAGTGTGCCAAAATGAGAACAGTATTAGTTTTAGGACCATATATAAACTTCAAATGTGAGATGTCTACTTCCTAGTGAGTATGTGTGTATGCACTTGTATGTGTGTACACTTCCTACACACATACACAAATGTGGCATAAAGACCCTCCAGTTAATACCACGTTTACTGCCTCTCTGGAAGTGCCAAAAAAACCTTACCCATTCTGCAAAAGTTAAAATACTTAAGAGAACTAGTTGAACACACACGCGCGTGTGATGGCAAACTGAAATAATCTCTATACACCCAAAAAGGTGTAAAATTCACCAGATGGCCTCTGAAGTTCATTCCTTGCTGCAGCATGTGAGCTTTTCAGAAAAGATTTCCAGTTTATAATAGTCATGTAATCCTTGCATGGCTGTATTTTAACATAAGATGGCAGGTGTATTTGGGGCCTGTGATTTATAAACTTAAGGGAAGCAGGCTGCCTAGCTGCTCTGCTAGGTTTAGCAGTACAACATAGTTTTTGTGATATGATCTGAAGTGAAGTTCAAAGCACATGGTGACCTCCAAGCCTAAAGCTTATTTCAAATGCTGCTTTTAATCTAAACATTTTATAAACTTCCAGGCTGCCAGTAAGGTGTTCTTCTCAGAGGCCTTGTCATTACACTGCTGATGATACATTTTCAGTCCCCAGCGTATCCCTTTTTCTAGGGAGGCTGACTAGTGTGATAGCATTAGCTCACTGGCAGATGAACTGAGGTCCTGTCTGAATTTCAAACTGCTGAATACTCACTGTCACAATATAGATTATTTGGTTAGAAGCAATGAGAAAGAGAGAGAGAGACAAAGTTTCATATGAACTTTCTTCTTTCATGCTAACTGGAGGATTAATCGTACACAGACACATCGCACCACACAAAATTTTAATTATCTGTTGTTTTCTAGAACAGCTGACAATGCCGTGAGCCTGACCTTCTTAACCGCTTTGAATAACCTTTTTTTTCCCCCCAATGGTCAATATTGGTGGCATCACATCCAGCATTGACTGTGTAGTACTACCACTATGAAGCTGCTGTGTGCCAGAGGGGGCAAAAGAAAAGATAGTTTTGCCTCCATGGGAAAAGGTGTATGGGCTTAAGGGGCAGGTTTGGTTTTTTCCCCCCTGAAGTTTCTCAGTGACTTCAGTGTCTGTAATCCTTCCACTTTTTTAAAGTTGCCTGGAGGTAGAGCCATGCTAGGAGGCTGGCAGGCTGGGCGGCAAGCTGGGCTGGGGTGTCAGTGGCAGGTCTACTGACTGCTGCTCTGGGAGTGGGGAGAAAATACATCTGTTTGCATGGAAGGGAAAAAGCTTCTAGAAGAAATTGGTAGCAGCATCCAGGCAGGATAGAAGGTTGTCCCAAAACGTCACCCTGTTTTTATTGTGACTCTAGTTTATACTGTGAAATATGGATAATGAAGTAGCATGCTTTCAGGGCACCATTACAACTTACTTGCCTTTCCTCTCCTGTGGAAACCGAACAGTTAGTTACCACCTCATTCTGGCATCTGTAGCTCCTTTCACAAAATGGCTGTGGCTGTGGAACAGTCCACAGCTCCTTCACCACACCATTGTGATCAAGGAAACTGTATTTTTATTTCTTAAACTATAAGCATATCTATCTAATATAAACAAATAATAAATAAGCTTCATGGGTCTCTAATTTTGTCACCATGAGGTGGCATGTTAGCCTCATAGTTTGACATGCGCTCTGGGAAGTGGACACCTATCAACTCTGTCATTTTAAATGCTAAAACAATCTGAAGACAGAATTATAAACCCAATTGTACAGCTGTACCAAACTGGAGTGGCTGAATTCCACTGCCCCCCCTTGCCATGCCAGAGGAACTGAACCTCTGCCATATTATTTAAACTCTACAAAAGATGCCCCG
>NW_009195344.1:0-200 GCF_000690835.1 Fulmarus glacialis | reverse complement strand
TAAAACAAAAAAATATTAAAAAAAAAAGCTTCTGCATGCCTCCCTGCTGAAAAGCAGATGACCCATCTACCACTAAAGCTGTTTAAATTAGGGGTTTTGCTGCAGTTACCGTAGTGGCGGGGGGGTAGGTGGTGTATGTCAGGACAGGCAGCAATCGCCATTAATTTCTACTTCGCTCTTGGTGTCTTTGCATAGGCAAT
>NW_009195343.1:547-1389 GCF_000690835.1 Fulmarus glacialis | reverse complement strand
GCGGTGGGGTGGGCTGCGGGGTCTCGGCCGTGCACCCGCTCCCCTCCTCTCTCCGCAGACCTCAACGAGTGCGAGGTGTACAAGCGGGAGGGGGGTCCCCGGCTCTGCGCCCACGCCTGCGTCAACCTCCCCGGCTCCTACCGCTGCGCCTGCCCCGCCGGGTACGTCCTCCTGGGCGACGGCAAGAGCTGCGAAGGTAACGTGGGGCTGCAAACCCAGGGGTTTACCGCTTTTCCCAGCTTGCGCAATTGCTTCCCCTTTTTTCTCCTTGTTTGCAAGCATTTCTGCATGCAACAATCTGCACGCGGAGGGGAGGAAAATGGCGGAGGTTCAGGCGCTGGCAAATGCATCTTGCCGAAACAGAGTATAGGAGCCTCGCTGCGGCGGTGGAGCTGTCCCCTGTGAACGGGATGTCCCGGAGAAGAAACACAAATAGCCTTAAAAAGCAAGAATTAGAGCGCGAGGGGTCAGCTCGGAGGCCGGCAGCTCTTCCTAAAACAGGAGAGTTGGGGAGTGGGTTGAGAGCAAAGCAAGCGGCGGCGGGTAGGGATGGTGGGTGGCCAGAACTGCTCCTACGAAAGTCTCCTCCTAAAAAACAGGGATTTTTTTGTGTTATAAAGTGTCGATTAATGCAGCTCGCGGTGAAAAAGCTCACGCTTTCTCCTTTTCTCCCCGATTTCTGCCTGTTTCGATAGCATCTTGCTCATGCTCCCAGCAAATATCTGCCTTCAAAGCTCCTGATTTTCTTGCCAGGTATGGTAGTGGTTACATAGGTGGTTAGTAAATAAAAAGAGATGGTGTTTTCAAACAACTTAGCAGAAAGTTAGGAAAATAAGCTGCCC
>NW_009195343.1:256-527 GCF_000690835.1 Fulmarus glacialis | reverse complement strand
GCTGTGAGGGTCCTGCCGTTAACCCTTGCTGGCCCAGGGCAGAGCTCAGGGAGAGGGGTGCAGGCGCAGAATGCGATTTTAGGCAATTTAGATGTTTTCAGCCATACTCTCATACTTTTTTGATCACCATTTCAAGGTGCTTTTGCCTATTTTCCGCCAAAAGTAACCCCTCAATGGGGTCGGTTTGAGGTCTCCGGTGAGCTTGACCCACTGGCCGCCCCTGTTTTGCAGACATCGACGAGTGCGCCCTGTCCCAGGATAACTGCACGAG
>NW_009195343.1:0-200 GCF_000690835.1 Fulmarus glacialis | reverse complement strand
CCCCCAGCCCGCCGGCAACGTCACCTACGTCAAAACGTCACCCTTGTAAGTGCGGTGGGGTGCAAAACCTGGCCCTGCTTCGGTTTTTTGGGTGCTGGGGTCCCAAAACCACACGCGTAGCATCCACGTGGATCCAGTGCTGCCGAGGTGGGGGACACGGACCCCGCATCCCCGGGGTTCCCTGAAAACCTCCCCCCTGC
>NW_009195342.1:397-928 GCF_000690835.1 Fulmarus glacialis | reverse complement strand
GGCAGAGCTCAGCCCTCTGCTGGGCTCCACGCTGGGGCAACTGGCTGCAGAGGTCTCGGTACTCACCCGGAGCTCCCCGCCGGCCGCCTGTCCTCAGGGGGCTGCACGGGAGCCACCTCCTTCTTGGCTGAAAAGAGAGCGGGTGGGTGAGGGTGGCAAGAGGCTGGGACTGGAGGGCAAGGGATGAACCCTGTATACGGGGGGACACACAGAGCACCCCGGGCACAGCCAGGGAGAGGTTTCACGGTGCCCCAACCCAGCTCCTTGCAGAGAGCTGCTGCAAGTCCTCTTTCCTTCCCAGGCTCTTCACCACCCCCTTGTCCGCTCCAGGAACCCCCAGCCGCTTTGACAGGCCAGAAAGAGGTGGGGGCAGAGACACCCCCAGGACAAGGCACCCAGGCAGGGTAACACCAGCCCGCAGGCAGCTGTGTCCCGGCCTCCCCACTCCCACCCTACTGCAGGGAGCACGGGCAGCCCAGGGAGGCTGGGGTGGCACGGAGGGAACCCCACAGGGGATGGCACAGCACGCCG
>NW_009195342.1:0-232 GCF_000690835.1 Fulmarus glacialis | reverse complement strand
GCGGGTCTGTGTGGGAGGGAGCAGCGGCAGGCCCCGCAGCAGCTCTGCGTCTCCCGCAGCGGCAACAGGAGCACCTGGCTCTGCAGCCCCAGGAGGGACCAGTTTGGGCACAGCAAGCCCAGACCATGCACTGGAGGCAATGTCCTGGCAGGGTGCTGGGAAAAGACTGCAAGACCGCGGGCGCAGCTTTGCCACCCTCGCCCCCAGAAGTGCCAGGAACGGGTCCCGCTAC
>NW_009195341.1:598-850 GCF_000690835.1 Fulmarus glacialis | reverse complement strand
GAGCTTTTTTGGCAGCTCCCTTGGTTTTCAGACCTTTCTCCAGGCACGTAGGGGGGTCAGCGTGACGGATACCCCGCCACCGGGAAAGATGCTCCCAACATGCTGCTTTTGGCAAGAGCATCGCCGCGGCTCAGGAGGCAGGAAACGGAGCGGAGAGGCTCCCGCTGTGCACGCCGGGATCAGCCCTGACCATCCATCACACCCGGCCGAGACCACGCACGCGGCGAGCAAGGCCGAGCGTGTGAACCCCCG
>NW_009195341.1:0-200 GCF_000690835.1 Fulmarus glacialis | reverse complement strand
AGCTGCTCGGGGCTGAGGTTGACGGCGCTCCACACCAAGCCGGTGAGGGAATAGTCCTTGGTGCTGTAGCTGGACCGCAGCCTGTGGAGGCAGGGACAGGTCAGAGATGCTGCCCTGCTTTGGGTTTTGCCCACCCCCCCCCAAAAAAATGCCTGTTTTGGGGCATTTTGGAGTGGGATGCTCCAGGCTCGGGGTGCACC
>NW_009195340.1:14829-15287 GCF_000690835.1 Fulmarus glacialis | reverse complement strand
TGACCACCTGATCCCTCAAGTAGCCAAATCTCAGGTGCTTTGGTCTGTCCAGTATCTTAGATTTACAGCCACTCCGACACCTGGCTCCCGCACCTCTTACCCTATTTGTCGGCTAACCTGTCTTGATATTTGCTAGCGATTACACACTGACATACATACCCACATAATATACACTCCAGTCTCTCCAATTGCTGGCACCCTGAGCCCACAGCCCCTGTCACCTGTGGTCCAACTCCAGCTGCCGGCAGGTAGACCTCCATGCGTACACATGCACACAGAGGAAGCCCTGCACCCAGGAAAAGTTAGAAATGGCGTTCAATGAGAAGACAGGACAGACTGCACTGATCAGGCGCAGGGCATGGTCAGCTATGACCAGCCCCTGTTTACATGTAACCAGCCTCTTTTATCCCCTTATCCCTCTCTTTTCCCACTCTTTTTCTTCCCCATTCCACCTTGAT
>NW_009195340.1:14176-14801 GCF_000690835.1 Fulmarus glacialis | reverse complement strand
TTTCCCTAAACATCCCATAATAAGCCTTTGTACAATCCCCGTACAATCCCAAGATGCTCTTCCCTGCATCCCATAAGGAGTCCCATACCTCCTCAGTTTGCAAGGTGCTCCAGAAAGCCTCTCATGCTGACTCATGGTGATGGGACTCACTCCCAGTCCATGGGGCTGATGCCCTCCTGGGATGCCCCGGGAGGGGCTGGATTGGAGGCTTGTTCCTCTGACTGGGTTGTTGGGGTTCCCCCAGCTGCTGCTGTGCCTCTGGGCTCCACGGTGTGTGCTGAGGTGAGCCTTTAATCAGCTAACCCAACAGATATCATTCATCAGCTTTAGGTATTTCATGATGCAGCTGCTAGTACTTTAGTTCCAGTAATTTACTCATGTAGTTTCAAAAGACTTTTATGCTTAATGCACATGTAAATGTTTTCTTTAAAAAATGGTTGTCCTGGTTTCGGCTGGGATAGAGTTAAATTTCTTCCTAGCGCTGTGTTTTGGATTTAGTATGAGAAGAATGTTGGTAACACACTGATGTTTTCAGTTGTTGCTAAGTATCTTGTCAAGGACAACTACCCTCCAGGAAGCTACCAAGCTAGGCTGGGAGGAGGGAACATAGCCCGGACAGCTCGGC
>NW_009195340.1:0-14061 GCF_000690835.1 Fulmarus glacialis | reverse complement strand
GTGGGTGGTGAGAACTTGCATTGTGCATCACTCATTTTATATATATTATTATTAGTAGTATAGTAGTAGTATTAGTATTATTATTTTCTCTTTTCTGTCCTATTAAACTATCTTTATCTCAACCCACGAGTTTTTTTCTCACTCTCACCCTTCCAATTCTCTCCCCGCCCTGCTGGGGGGGGTGGAGGGGGAGTGAGCGAGCGGCTGCGTGGTATTTGGCTGCCTGCCAGGTTAAACCATGACAATGATTTGTAGAGCTTATGGAGTATTTCAGACTGCTGAAGAACTTTTAAGATGTAAACATAAGTTTTATCTTGGGCTCTGTGCAGTTTATGCATTTGATTAGGCGACTATGAACATGAAGTCTGGATTCTTTTCATCGGGAGTGTAAGAGGGGAAATGAACAGGGAGCATCAGCTCTCCACAGAAAGAGCTTGCACAATTCAGTGAGGTAAGGTTTTACAGGCATTTATGTCAGAAATAGTGCCGGAACATGCCAAATATCTGTTCAAAGTGTTTTATATGAACTAAATTGTTCAACAAGAAACCAGTGACTTCACTTGTCTTCACTTCTTAGTTTGGTAGAGTGATGGATATCTGTGAGATTATTCTACTTTTTTGTTTTCTGGGGTTGTTTTTGAGCATGGGGAAAAGAAGGCTGCACAGATTGCTCTCTTAAAAATTCCCTTAAACAAGATGCCTACGGAGAGTTTCCTTCATCATATTATACTTTCTATCACCTACAGTAAAGATCAGCTCCTTTACATTCCTCAGCTCACACTCAAGATGCTATACAGTGCTTTCACACTAACAAGTAACAAATGAGACAGACACAAACCTTTAGTGAATGTTAAGCGGATGCTGTGAGAAGTCTTATTATACATTGAAGACAAATTAGACATTTAGGCAGGCTGAATCTCAGACCCAATCGATGTATTGAGGCTGGCCTAAAGCCACACAGGCTACAAGCATGTGTGAATAGATAAACTTGAGTCCTCCCACAGGAAAGTTATTTTGCATGCCTGCTGGCACACACTTTTTGCCCAAAAGCTGTCTCTCAAGCCAGGTGAGTTTTCGGATCATGTAACCACTCACTTGCAAGTACTTTACGTAGACATACACATTGTTACATAGAATAACCACCCTGTAAATATCAGAACCCGAGCTGCATGTGTTCAAAGCTTGTGTGTCTTACTCCACACCTGAGTATTCAGGGGCAGAGCCAACAGCCCTCACAGTCCAAGCGCTGATGCTTAACAGAGCAACAGATTTTCTGATCAGATTTTCAGATTTTTTCCTTCTCAGGAAGGACTCAGTGGGAAGCTCCTCAAGTGCTACATGTTCCAACCTCTGCCCTAGCATTTGTAAAACAAAAATTAATGTATAAATTCTAAGCATGGCTCATCACTTCATTATTTAATATAGTGGTGGTTATTTTTCTCTGTATCGTTCTAACCACACTCATATAATTTGGTGAACAGAGATGAATTTATTTTTCAGCATCACCTATTTGTAGTTCTGTTTACCTATGGCTGTGAATGTCACACTTCTAATACTAGTTCTCTTATATTCCTTGTCACTGTCCTCTGCTTCTTCTGGGGTGTCCTTCTGCTCAAATGCTTTTCTGAATGGCAGAATAAAATCTGCTTGTCCAGGGGACAGGTTAGGAAATGTAGCATCAATATACTTTTGAAAAGATTGTCTTGTTGCTTGTATTTCAGTTTCCAGGCTGTCCTTCCAATCTGTCATCTTTTCCAGTTTTTGCGTGAGAGTCTTTACCTGTTCTTCTGCTGCTTTCAGCGTAACCATCACTTTTTCCAGCTCATCAAGATGTAGGGTCTCTACTTCTTTGAGCTGTTTTTCAGTCTCAATCTGATTCTCTTTTTTTGTGATATCCAGGGCAATATTAATCTCATGACATTTTTCTTTTTTTAATTGCTCTATACTCTTATGATATAGTTCCTCAGCTAACATACTTTCTTCTTTGAGTTGCTGTAAGTGCTCTCTATTTAAAAAAGAAAAAGACGAAAGAAAAAATTTGTAGGGAACACCTGTTATTAAAGATTATTTTAAAAACAATTTAAGTCTATTCAGGTTGTTGTAAAACCTCTCTTATTCAACTATAAATATGCATGAAATCAGAACTTGATGTAGGACCTCTGAAACAAAATAGGGTAAAAGAAGGCCACTGATGATGCAGAGAAAGGCAGCTGCAGAAGACTGTATTTCTGCATGTGTCACATCCAGTGATAATTTAATGATGCTTGCTTCCAAATGAAAAATATAAAGGATTACTATTTCATTCTTCATTCAGGTCTCTCTTTGAGCTAGCACTTAAGTACACACTGATTTTCAAACAAACTTTGAACAATTCTGCCCTCAAGTAAAAATGCTGTCTTGAAGTGAAATCTAAGAACTGATTTATGGAATAGATTCATCTGTAATTTTGTTTAAGTGGTACTAAGAACATTTTTGTGCTAGCACGTCAGTAATAAAACATACAATTTGTATTATGTAGTCAAAACATTATGGGTGCTATTCACTAGAGTTGGCTTAGGGACACGTAACCAATGGTGCATCAGGCATCATGGATCAAAATGATCCATGACTCTGTTCAGAAAAAAAAAAAGCACCTTACAAAGGAACACACCTGAACTGATCTTTTAATTGTGAGAGTATAGTGTTATTTTACTGTTTGTGCTGTCAAAAAATGAAATGTATTCTACTCTTAAGGGAGACGGATGTCTTATTATTTTGATATGAAAGCTGTGTAATTCACAACGCTTAATCTATATGGGTAGAATCTCGTGCGCCCTGCAGATCTCCATATGAACACATCTTTTTCAGTTTTGCATAGATGTCATGAATGGCACAATAGGCCCCTGAGATCTTTATTTCTGATGAGTCTAAATAAGCCATAAAAAGCAAAACTTTTGGATCCTTGGTTGGCTTTGAGATACTTGCTTTTAGGAACAAAATATGTTTTATTTCTACATGGGGCGTCAGCGAGAGAGAGTGAGCCTGCAACTCTTGCTGGTCACCTGACATTTCCAAATATGTTTCTTTCTAAAGGGTCTATCGATCTTTTCCTTAAAGACCCGCATCTGAGCAATGCTGAGGCAATTCCGGTCATTTTCTTTAGCGCAGCATGTTTGCCAGCCAAGTCAGGGGAAACACTAAGAGCACCTGTGCTGTCTGGCTGCTTCCTTCAGGGCTGCCTCCCTCTCCTCTTTCCTGGCTTTGGCCACCGCTTGCATCTTCTCCCGGGCGCACTCCGTGAGGGCACACTGAAGTCTGTGAGCCATGCGCTGCTCTGCAGCTTCAGCCTCTCTCTTCCATTCATCCTCCATGTACTGCTGCATCTCTGCCTTTGCCTTCTTCACCTCTTCCTTAAGCAAAGTTAAAAGTAAATGTAAGTAGTGACAACAGCTTATTGCTCAGTTGTCTTTAAACAATCCCCAGCAAGCCGAGCAGAACAGACTTCAGGAAAATATTACGGGGCAATTACAGTGACCTATTGTAGCATAATTCCACATCATCCATGTTTTCTACATAAGGCACAAAAAGTTCCCTGATGTATTTTCCTCACAAGCTCATATAGCCGGTGGCATGGTTTTAGAGTGAGATGGAGAAGAAGCCCGGTCCGTGGTATGCTTGTCAGCAAGATATTGCTCGGGCTGATACATAAAGGTATGACAACACTAATCGTAGGTTGTCTGGATGGACATACATACATCTGGAATCTCAGACAACTCAATATATACCAATATACTTCTGTTGCCATTATAGGCCATGCCACACCTGAGCATCCAGTAAAGCAATCCACTTAACTCACTGCCCTGTCATCGACACTGCTTTGCCACCATTCACAGTTCTTTCCAAGACCCCTGACAAGCGCATCCTCTGTGGAAGTGGTAAGACACTATTGGGAAAGCTCTAGTTGCTTAGATCTTGGTGGGTTTTCTAATACAGGATGAGCAGAGTTACATGAGGTCTGCCGTAAATCTCTTGCACACCCATCTACAAGCTCTGTATTCTGTGTATTTTTGTGGATACTGTTGTTTTGTTTACTGCTGGCAAGTGGAGTGACAAATAATAGGACCTGCCTACAAGAAGCCTAACTAAAACCATTTGACCATTAGTAGTGGTGGAACAGCCACATCAGCATTGCTGCAAAAAGCCATTCCTGAGGCTATCAGCTGAAAGCAGTTGTCTTTAACCTATGCTACACATAAAAACCCACTTCAATCACTCATTCAGCGATACGTTTTGTTGGCTGCCACTGTTTGCTTAGACAGATGCTGAGTAAATTTTCTGCCGCCACCTCTCCAAGCTAGCTGCTAGTAAGCAGTTAGCTCACTGTTAACACACCTCTTAAAATGAACTGCAAGAAACACAAACCATCAAGTCTAAACCGTCTTGCAATTACTTTAGTCATATCTGCCTCTTCCTTTGTTTCAACTGTAGAATTCTGTATCTGCTCCCTAGTCCTTAGTCACTGGAGCCAATGTTATCAGGACAAATGGCACATGTTCAAATCCTGAGCATTCAGGTCTACGAAAATATATAACAGGCTTCTGGCAAGTAATTGAATGGTTAAACACAAGGAACTGAGCTTCTGCCAACTATTGTTAGCAGATGCTATGACTGCAAAAGACAGCTCCCTTGGAAAACAGCTCCATAAAATGGAATGAACTCTGCCAGAAACTTACGACCACTGTAAACCTCCTTGCTTTTCCTCTTGAGATGCCAAGCACATTGCTTTCACTGCCTGCAGTATAAACAGATAGCTATTTAGAAACTTGTATAAAATAAAATTCCAAAGCAAAACACTCCAGCAATTCTCTGTGCGCCCTTCATCCGATGGTGGGAGGCTGCAAGACTAAGGATGACAGGTGTCAGACGGACCGCGTAATGCCTGACTGAGGAGTGCTCGGATGCTCTAGTGGTAAAAAGCCCTGTGAAGCAGTGCAGAAAGCAGGAAGGCTCAGATCCAGAAGGCAGTTGCCTTCCTTTCTTTTTGTATAACTCTGAGTCTTTTCTCAGATATCCAAACAACCATATAAAGCATGTGCTAAGCACATATAGAAATACAAAACTACAGTTGGTGTGCTTCATTTAGCAATATACGTATGCTGGCAGTTTTCCTTCTCCTCCACCCCACTTAAGAGTCCAGGTTCAGCAAACCAGTTAAACCTTTCTAGCTTTGATGGACGTGAAACTTCAGGACAGATTTTGGCCGTATTGAACGGCCCTTAAGAAACGCACCTAATTAGGTCCAGTGGCTGGCTGAATCAAGGCCTGACAAGGAATTTTCAACAAAGTCCATAAACTTCATTCAATAAAAAAAAAGTGAAACGTGCTGAAAGCGAATTAAAAATCCAGCTAGCTCAAGCTCGTATCTCATCTAGCACAAAGACAAAGCCAGTCATCTTTCAGGCCAAGTACTTCTCCTGGCACTAGAGTTCAAATCGCAGATGAATGAAGGTCCTGATTATGGCAAGCATTAAAAAAAATTTTTTTTGCATAGAATGACATTCTTGGTTGTCAAACACATGGTTCTGTCATGCTGGCTATTTCCACGGTAATAAAAGCAAACGGGTTCATACCCTTAATTCCTTTCCAAGTTTCTGTTTAAGGTCTTGTACAAACACACTGTGGTTAGCGGCTGCCTCTTTGAGAGCTTTATCCACTGCATCTTCCTTGTCCATTTCAGCCTTTAAAACAAGTTATTACTTAAGTATAGCTGCTCACATTTTATTAACATCCTATTAAGATGAAGCAGAGGTTACATAATCAATAGTTCTGTATTTTCTATTTAAGAACTCAGAGCAAGTTAAATTTAAAACCAGAAGGCAAAATACATTTTGGCCCATTTGGCAATTTTATTGCTGTGATTCCTGTTAAAATGTGGCCACACAATAGCATTGAGCTGCAACAGTTGTAACCACTGTACATATATATAACATAAAGGGCAGTTTCAGAATCTTGCATAGCACTACGGGGAACAGCTTTAACAATGGATAACTTCTGTGTGCTTTAGAGGCCATTTTCAGACCAGATGTAAAATTTGTTATTAATTCAAAGTATGCTTTGTTGTGATCAGCAACTGGAGAAATACGCGCACACAGAAATCTGTGAAGGAGGAGCTGAAATTAATGCTCTATAGCAGTGACCTCAAAGTTCGTTATTAACTCTCTTTATGCTATAGCAATTATTCCAAAGAATAATCATCATTTAAATGACAGGAATGTAATTTAATTTACCTGAGACAGAAGTTCAGCTTTCATTTTTTCAATGCGCTCTTGTATCTCCACCTCCTTCTTTTCATGTTGTTCTTGTTGAATGTGTGCTCCAATCTCTGCGCAATCAACACAAGCAGATCACGCACAGCAAATGACCAGAGTGCAGAAACCCGTGCTTCTCTCCCGACCTCTTTGCTTGGCTCCGCAGCTGAATTAAAAATCAAAAGGCTAAAAACCACGCACCCTCATTTCACATATAGGAAAACACAACTATTATTGCTTGTGCAGTTCCATAAATGTAACAGGAAGGTGCTGAATCCAACTCGCACCTTCTAGGCAAGGCTGCACAACAGGAGAGCATCACGGGTGCCCCTCCTGACTCCTTGTCCTGATGGCCATCCACATGGCACAAGCAACAGGTCAGTCCTCAGCTTTCTTGGGAATGATTCACCTGTTTCTGTCTGTGGCAGAACCTTGCAGCAGCTCGGGGGATGGCTTTGCTCCCCTTAGATGCTACGGGTGAGACGGTGCCCTCTTTGGCTCCCTGTGCCCTCAGAGTCCTCCAAGGCTTTCAGCGAGGTCTCTTGCCCCGAGATGCCCTCAGATCCCTTCATGCCACTCTTGGCGCACACAATAAATATTCTCAGGGTGATATGGCAGAATATTTCAGGTGTTCGGAACAGAGCATGCACATACAAGGCAATCCCTCTGTCTCTAGGGCTGCTGTGTCTGTCTGGGGCCCAAGCAGCCCCAATCCTGCAGGAGCCCAGCTAATCCCTTCTAGAAAGGGGGAGCGAAGCAGCATGGAGGGGAGCCACACTGCTTCACAGGGCCTAGGCCAGGCGTGCTCCCTTTAGCAACATGGATGGGGTCCGAGTAAGATGTTAGCATCACCATCTCTTCCTGTGGACATGCTGTGAAAGCAAACAGGTAGCCCTGCTAACTCATTTGAAAGACTGGTCTTCAGCACCAAGGATTGCCCAGAAGAGAAAGAAGCCACTGCAGGAGGAGGTAGATAAAGATGCCTTTCCGCAACCCAAAACTTCCCCCTCCAAAAGTGGGATTTCAGATCCTCCCCCTCCGCCTTTCCTACTCAGTGCCAAGCCTGGGCATTGCTTTGGATCCCATTCTCAGTGCTTGACAGGGCCAGAGTCACATTTTCCTGGGTTATTATAACGGAAAATGACAAAGGAATAGAGTCACAGGAGATCTAGCTTTCACACAGCCACTGGAGGATTGAGGCTTCCTCTTTCACTCCAGTCTTCTTCCCCACTCCACATGGGTGGGCAGAGTTCTCTCGTGGAGCTAACACGAAGTACAAGGAAAACAGTAGCAGGATGGGACAAAGGGGTCAACTGATTTAAATCAGCAAAATAGAAGTCCAACAGTGCATAAATCTTAGCAACTGTGCTCTGACTGCATAGCTTTTCCCCAGTCCATTATATTAAGCAGTAAAGAGAAAATAATTTAAAACAAGACTGCCTCTGGCTTTCTGGATGTGTTTTACACTGTCTGTGTCAACACAGGGCTGAAGCCTCGTGTTCTGAGACATGGACAGCACTCACCCTGCTGCTGGGGCTCCCAGTACACTGATAATCTCTTGATATTGTTTAAACTAGAAACCAAGCACAATCCTCTTCACAACGCACATTAATTAAAATGCACAACATGATTTCTACAAAACTTTACACTGCTGATCGGAAACCTCTATGACAATTAGGTGTAGCATATAAAGATACTTCAGATTCTTGCTAGATCCTCAAACATATGAATGCTACCATATGCTTTCCTTCATCGTTGAGGTTATGGTATGCCAGAAAAAAATCAAACCTCAAGAGGCTCTACAGAGCCTCAATCTAAGGTCAGCAGCCAGAATTGGGTATAAGAAGGTAGGATTTGGGATAAAACATCCCAGCTGTGTCCTGTTGAAGGATGAGGGGATGATCTTTGCAAATATTAAGTCAAGCATAATTCTTCCCTTCTCTTTTTAAGGCTTCCTTGAGCCTTAGAAAACATTTGCTAACGGTCTTACAGCTAATTCTCTTTTGCACTTCATTATGCCCAAATCTGAATGCCTTCAGGCACCACAGGACAGCTGACCCTGTTCCCCCTCTGAATATGCAGGATTTATTAATATTCAGAAGGTAAGTGCAGTTCTTTCTTACCAAGATGTGAATGCCTTCATGACTGTCAAGAACAGATGGATACAACAGCTCTTGGAGTTTTCCTAAATCTCAGATTGCGAGGAAAGGATTTCAGAAACAAACTTACCCAGTATATCACGATGAGTGTAATACCGCGTTCTGAAAGGCTTATACTCCCGAACCTGATCAAAAGTAGCACTGGAAGGTGGTGGTGGTATTATTTTTGAACATACAGCACAACAAACAAAGGAGTCCAGATCAGGACTTCTAATCATTGTGGTATTCTAGTATTTCTCTGTAATACAGTTACTAAATAGTCAGAACTCTTCCTGATAGATCTCTTGCTTGCAGGCACAAACGTTTATTGTTGCTACAGAAAACATGCAAGCCAATGAAGAGAGAAAAATCATTGACCATTACTTTTTACCAAGATAGCCACAACGTTTGCCTTCAGCTAAGGATTCACACATGCTGACAACTCAGTAACATGCTGTAGGCAGATGACGAGGGAGGGTTGCATGAAGTGACCCCTTCCAGCCTTAATGCAGCTCCCTACATAGCAACTGTCACTAGGCAGGGCTGGCTTTGCTCACAAAGAACTAACTTTCCCTGGTAATAGTTAAGCAGCGTCACAGCAGGCTTTGGCTTTTTAATGCATTTTTTTTGTTGTGAATGTCAACAATTCCTATTGAACCCCTGTAGTCTAAGGAGATTTTAGGAGCAGTATATTTGAATATATATTTGAATATAACTG
This sequence comes from Fulmarus glacialis, assembly GCF_000690835.1. NCBI lineage: Eukaryota > Metazoa > Chordata > Aves > Procellariiformes > Procellariidae > Fulmarus > Fulmarus glacialis. The sequence continues at coordinate 4,918 of NW_009195340.1, read as the reverse complement.
AAGGAGATTTTAGGAGCAGTATATTTGAACATATATTTGAATATAACTGTTTTTCAGATATTTGAATCATAGCATTTTGTTGCTCTTGGTAAAGATGTGAAAGCCAGCACAGACAATAAGGAATTGGCAAAAACCTGAAAGAGCCTGGGAAATAATTTTGACTCACAGTTCCTGTCAAGCCAGCTATCGTCCATTGTAGATAATTATTACTATATTGAAGATGAAATTGAGAAAAGCGGAACAAAAGAAATTCTATTGGTGCTGTTTGCTTATCCTCCAGATGCGTAAGGGGAGCAGTGCTTTCAGAGTCGAGCAAACAAACTTTGTTACCGATGTAGTTTTGTTTGGGTGGGGTTTTTTCCCTTTAATCTCTATACACACTTAGTTTTTATGATATAAATCAGGTACTTAAAACAGCAAATGCCAGTATTGATAATATAACACCCATTAATTTACTACATTCTTCTCTGTATTTGCACTGCTTTATCTCCTTCTTATATATAACACTTGTAGCATTAAGAGTTACGTGTACAGCAGCTGCCACAAATAAGTATGGAGAAGCTCCTTAACAATAAGGACAAGTCTAAATACTCTTCCTTCAGCCTGGACAGTTCTACATTAACCTGGTTAACAGGACTTTACTCCATCCAACAGATACGAGGCCCCGTCTCAGACAGCTGTTCTATGAAGCACCATTGGCACGCACATTGCCTAGACCCTGCCCAGGTCAGTCCCACACCTTTCTCTTTCACCCCCCCCCCTTTTCCCTCAGTAACCTTCGTCCCCCCCCCCCTCCTTTTCCCTCAGTAACTTCCAGATCCATATTCACTTCACAAAACATAATTCAAAATTTTGAAAACCCAAATCCTGCATTATTCCCAAATAGGTGAAAATGAGAGACTGGGCTTTCTCACTTCAAATCATCTGCAGGTAAAACGATCAAAGCGTGTATTTTAAAAGCCTGCAGAAAAACTTACTGTAGCACTGTTTTTGGAATAATTTAGTTAAATTCATGCAAACATAAAAGACTCATGCATTTTAATGAACTGAAGAGAGCTAAAATCCTGTGTGACCCTTTTTAAAAGAACAGATTAATTCTAAAGATCCATCACATCCTACCTAACAAAACATACTCTACAGGATATGCACAGCATGTGATAGTTCTAAATATTAGATCGATTCACCTGGAAATTCCTTCACCAATCAAAAGGCAAGCAGTTTCCTCACCTGCAAGCTTTTGATTTGCCCAAGACCTTGCTGTTGTAGGCTCACAGAGGGGAATATGCTTTTAAAGGCTGTAAAAATGCCTTTTTTTTATAGCTTCATCAAAGGTAGAGCTCACTTCTCTTCTCAAGAAGGAGGTAGCCAAACCAAGGCCCAGCTGAATTTAAGATACAGATAACTACAAAACATGGATAGGAGGAAAACTACAGGCTCAAAATGAAGGCTTTAGAGGGAGATACAGAGAAATCCCATAGAGCAACTGCTGTCCCTCAAGGCAGTCAGTCACCTTTTTTATCTTCAATAACAAAATCTTTCAATAACAAAATTCAAAGCAATTCCGAGTGGCAAAGCAGATGTCCCTGCACATTCTTTCTTCTTTGGCCTGACAGAAGCCATCTTGGCCAAATGAGGGTTAACAAAGAGGTCTCTCAGCCTCTTGGGAGCCCTTGATGGGGCTGTAAATATGAGGAACTGAATGTTAAAATGCAACCAGAACATTAATAAGGGTCCGTGGTGGAAAAAGGGCATGGCCTGGTACGTGCCCTCCCACCACATGTTCTGGAGTTTGGTTAATGGGATACCGTCTAGGAAATGTCAGGCACACAGAAGTAGCTGGAGGAGCTCACAGGAGAAGGCCTCAGTGCTGGAACAGGGAAGTACCCACCTGTGCGGTTTGCTCAAGGGAAAGGCTCACAGGGGACCACCTCATGTGCTGAGGAAACACCACAACGCCCAGCTGCCCTCCAGCCACACCCACAGCGGCACCAACCAGCCATACTGCCGAGGGTAGCCTCCAACCCACATGCGGGGCTGTTCAGCAAGACTGGGCCTGTTCAGGTCGACACGTTCTTTTCTCTGTCTGTAAGAACCTGTTGATTTTAGACTTTCCGTTCCTTATTTTGAGTTCAGTAACCTATAATAAATTAATGTTATATAATGTACTTTGCAATACAGAGGAATTTAATTTTTCAATGGAGCTTAAATAAACTAGTCCTGCTGACAAGTCAAGAACACCCCACAAGCTCTGGCTAACCTGGAGTTACACATACTGATTGGCAAGCTGATACTGCTATGTTCACTAATCTGCTGTCTGATGCCCAACAGGAGAGGTAATGGCTGAGTTCTTCCTGCCTTTCTCTTGGCAGAAGCACTCGTTTCACTTTTTCTCCTCTATCTAGCTAATGATTTTTTTTTCATTTGTAAGGAAGAGTATACTAGTGTCCAAGGATAATTTTGGCCAGTATTTTACAAATTCCTTTATTAAATAAAACCCTTCAATGACTGTTCTATCAGATCTTTCTTGCCTTAAAATTATTTTACTTGCACCACTGCTAATTATCAACTTTCAACAGATCAGGAGATCAGCTTTTTCTTTTCACACACAATACATTATACCTTCTGTTTAAAAAATAAAAGACAAACCCCTATTTTCACTTAAAGCAAAGAGAGAAGTGAGCTGAACTATCATGTAAATTTCTAAGGCATTTACCAGTCTTGACTGCACGTCCGAGTTAACTGCATGACTTCTGACATACTGTGGAGATCGCAGACAACAATTCTTAAAACCACTTTTATGTTCAGGTGTATCTTAATTGCAATTTATTTGTACAGGCACGGCATTTTATAAAGGAACTTGGATTAAGTAGCAAGAGAGACATTTATCCATTATTGCAATGGACAGAGAAAAAAATAGTAGTTGCCTTGAAAAGTTCTGTGATTGATTTGCTGATTTCCTTCCTTACGTTGTCAGTCCCACTTGGAAGTTTTCCTCCTCATATACCTGGACCCCTCACTGTCAATTGCTTCATAAAGGTCCTTTTTATTCTCTACTGTTGCATGTAAATAGCCAAGGTAGGCCACACAGAGGGTCATTGCTATGAGTCCAAATGCCATCACAGGTTTGTTCTGACCAAAAAAAAAAAAAAAAGTACATTTTTAGTCAAAACACTTTTCATTCATCACAAATGTTACATTCTTCAATCTTAGCTTAGAAAGCGAACAGTAAACTATAGTGACATCTGCAAAAATCATCATTACCTTCTTGTAGACTGATCCAAATAACTTTAATAAGCAGCAAGAAGGGAGACCTGATTTTCTGATAGCAAAAGGAATTCCCTGTGAAAAAGACAACTCTCATCTCATTGCCCAGTGCTCTCTTGCTGGTAGCAAATGCTGGTTGAGCATGAATGAACAGGCCAAAACCAATTACTAAAGGTAACTATTACAACCTTCTAACAGAATTCATCTGGATATACTACTGGGACAATGTACCCTGCTGCTGCCAAGCAACCTTGATTATATTCCTCTAAAACAGATGTATTATCATCCCAACATCTACTTTTATTTTATGCACAAAACTTCATCCAGTCTTGCTGGGTTCTGCTAGTGTAAATAAAACCTGAGTATCATCAACTTAATTATAAAAGCAAGAAAAAGAAAAATCCAAAATACTGAAAAGCTACCAAAAATCCCCTCCTTTCCTATCAAAAAGCTTGCATTTTATGATTTGTTCCCTTTTAAATATTGAAGAGGACTCCTATTACTTAACCTGTCAAATTACATGGGTAATATGCCTGTAAACAGTCTTTCTGAAAGCAACTTGGCTAGGTACAAAAGAATCAGACAATATAATAGTGAAATAAAAGCTGGAATAAACAATGTAATGTTCTGAGCTCTTAATCAGAGTGGAATAAAAGTTAAAATATTTTTAGTTACATTACTGAGTGGTTTGCATAACAAGAGATAGTTATATAATGCACACAGAATTGCAATGATTATTTTAAAGCAACCGTGTCTCTCCAAGCATATTTAGCTTCTCTCAGAATGAGCCTCTTACAGGTTTAATGAAAAGCTCTGGGTTCACAGCTCGAAAGAGCATAGTTGTTTGAACACTCCTCGGTCCTGGTTTTCTCTCTTTGGGTGTTTCATTTTCATTTGGAGATTTGGTAGAAGACATTTTAATTAATGTTGACTACTTCCTAAAAACAGAATGAAAAATAGGTATCATTTTAATAAAAAAACTAAAAGAACTACCTTCATTGAATATGAGTTCAGACTCAGCTTGTCTTCTTACAGCATGAATTTTTGTTTGTGTATATGTTAAATGATTGCCTGTGGTGTTACCTAACATGCCCAGCTTAAGCACATTGATTTTCAATCTTGTCAATTTTGTGCATCCTAAAACTAACTTTTGGAGATGCACATCTTTGTACAGCAAACTAAGTCTCCTAATAATGGGCTTGGGGTTTTTTACTTGCCTTTGGCTGATGCTTTAGCTACCTATGGACTGAGCTGCAGCCTTCAGGCTAAAAAGAAAGTATCAGGGCACTTTTTTTTTTTTTTTAAAGTAACCTTATGTGTGACAGAACAGCCTGCACCCTGTTATAGCGTGGTCACTCTATCCACCCACCCCCGCGGCCCTAAGTCTTAAGTCTCGTTTTCACATACAAGGGGCAGGTCACCTGCAAGATGCCACCTGCGCAAAGGTGAACAAGACACGCCCTCGGTTAACCCCGCTTACTGGGGGGCAGAGGAGACATGGTGCTAAGGACACCCCTGCCCCGTAGTTTACACGAGTGGAGCACAGCTGGCGGCTCCGGGGCAGGATTCACAAACCCAACCCAGCAATCACCCCGGGCCTCCTCCCGCAAGGCCCCAGAGACAGCAGGGAGGTCAGGGCAGCGTGGAGGTCGAC
>NW_009195339.1:2044-2287 GCF_000690835.1 Fulmarus glacialis | reverse complement strand
TCAGCATCCCGAGGGCTCTCCGGCCGGTGGCGAAGCGTCGCGGTTGACGTCGCAGACCTGCCGGAGGTTTTCATTGACGTCAGAGCGGGGAGCTGCTGGGGTGTGCGTTTGTTCCCCGCCGCCTTTGACGGAGCGCGATGCCGTCCCTTAGATGTGAGCAAATTTGGCTTTGCAAAAGCTCTTGTGGCCACTGGTTCCTGCCTGCTCTCCCTTGGCTGCGAGCGGGGCCCCGGCCGGCCGGCC
>NW_009195339.1:1568-1974 GCF_000690835.1 Fulmarus glacialis | reverse complement strand
TGCCTGCTCTCCCCTTGGCTGCGAGCGGTGCCCTGGCTGCCTGCCCTCAGGTGACCTCCCAAAGCGATGTTTTGGAGGAACAAAAACAACAGTCGGGGTTTTGCATGGGAGAGGGCTCCTAGGGCCCTGTGCAAGGCGGAGGGAAGGCATCTCTGGTGGTGCCAGCACCTTCAGAGGGCTCCCCCAGCTCAGCTCCAGCTGCCCCGGCTCGTGGGCATCTCTGGAGCTTCCTTGAGGGTCCAGAAATGGTTTTCTGCTGGGTGCCGGGACTTTTCAGGGCACTCCTACCCCTCAGCCGCCTTCCCCGGGGTGGCAGCTCGTGTTCCCCAGGTGGGCGAGCAGCGCCGTGGTGGTTCTGCGGATGTGGGTGCTGTCACCCGTGCGTCGGTGGGGGAGGGGGGGGGGG
>NW_009195339.1:0-1546 GCF_000690835.1 Fulmarus glacialis | reverse complement strand
GGACCTGTGAGGGGTGAGGCAGAGGTTGGCTGTGCATGGTGCACAGCCGGCACTGAGACAGCATCGCCTGGTGTCTGTCACTGGCTGATGAAAATGGACCTTGAGCCGCTGGGGGATGGATTGGAGACGGATGGGAAGGAGCCAAGTGAGATGGAGAAAAAGACACATTCCACCTGAGTGCTCTCCATTCCCCGTTCCCAGCGGGATTGAGGTGTGCCTCGAGGCATGGCGAGAGCAATGGTGGTGGGGGGGTTCAGCGTGGGTCTGTGCATGGGGCTCGAAGCCCAGGCTGGGGGCACTCGCACCCTGAGCAGCAGCTCTGCAGCCCAGGGCCGGGAGCTGTGTGAAGTTCAAGGCAGGAAGTGAGAAATAAAAAATAAAAAATAAAAAAAAACCAAAAAAAAACCCCACGACCGATAGAAACAGCTGGGGAGATATAGGGAAGCGGCACGGCTGTGCTGTGGAGCCCAGAAGAAGCGTGCATCCTCGTCTGATGAGGAGCTGCCTGTGCCAGGGACCGCAGACCCACCTCTCCTCTCCCGGCTCTGTCTCCTCTGCAAGCCCCAGGGAACAATTGCATACAGAGTGCTTCGTTTCAGAGCCGCCACAGTCATTTCAGAGACCTTTTAGGCAGGAAAAGTGCTCTGTAGCGTGTAATTTGAAGGTTCTGCTCTGAACCTTCACTGTCGCTCTGCTAAATGATCCTCTGCTCTTCCAAACCTTTGCTGCCTGGAAACCAGCGGCAGTGACCTGGTTCCTGGCCTCGCTCGGTCCCTGGTCTCCCTTCGGCCCCGTGCTAAGGTGAGGGGAGTCGTGGGTTGCAAGGAGCAGCCTGGGGTGTTTTTCTGTCTTGCATGGGGCCTCTCAGACGTCAGAGTCCTGTGAGATTTCAGCCAGTCTTAATCATCTCTCGCCTCTGCCTGAGCTGCAGAGGTTGTCACAGCTCGCTAAGGATTTTCCAGCCTGGAGGGTCGGGTCTTGTGTGGGTTCTGCGGGAAAATCTAGGGACCCTGACTGATTTCCTCCAAAATGGGGGAGCTGCAGAATTATTTCCTGTAGCATCCCTCAGGCTTGGCAGCTCGTGGCGGGGAAGGACGGTTTGTTCTGCCATCAGAGGAAACAGCACAACTTTGGTTTAACTGATGGAGCTGCACCGCAGCCTTGCTGGGGGCACGGCGAGCTGAGCCCGGAGGTGATGGGCCATCAGTTAGCCAGGGAGCGTGATATCGCCGGGGGTTTCCTCACCCTCATCTTTCCTTTCCTGCCCATCCCAGCGTGAGTTGCCCTAAAATTTTTGTCTGTTGGAGGCACACCTGCAGGAACAGAGCGAGCTGCGGGTTTTTTTTTGTGGGCGCTGCCTGCCCTGCCAGATGCAGGCAAGGCTTTGAGTTCACGGCAGCCGAGGCATGCAGGCAGCTTTGCCGTGGGGTCAAAGGGAAAACGATGGGGAGAGGGAGAAACATTTGCACGTGAAGGGTTTGGCTGTCACCCCTTGGCCTGTTCCCGGCTGGTCCGGTCCCGTGCTGCGGCACTGGGCTGAGTGCCG
>NW_009195338.1:1559-1786 GCF_000690835.1 Fulmarus glacialis | reverse complement strand
CGTGGGTAAGTCGACCGTGTGCCGCTTGCTGCTAAACTATGCCGTGCGCCTGGGGCGCCGGCCCACCTTCGTGGAGCTGGACGTGGGCCAGGGCTCCGTCTCCATCCCCGGCACCATGGGCGCGCTCTACATCGAGCGGCCGGCTGACGTGGAGGAGGGCTTCTCCCTCCAGGCCCCACTTGTTTACCACTTCGGCTCCACCACGCCCGGCACCAACATCAAGCTCT
>NW_009195338.1:0-1449 GCF_000690835.1 Fulmarus glacialis | reverse complement strand
AGTGTGGGGAGTCCCCGGGGGGGTCTTACCCCGGGGATGGGCCCAGTTTGAAGCCGGGCTCCGGAGGTCCCTGCCTGCCCGGGATTGTCCCATTGCTTTTGCGCTGTATGAGACTGCATCGCGTCCCCGCCTTGAGTGCTGCACCCGATTATGGGCGCTGCAGCTCAACAGAGATGTAGGGAGGGCCGAGGCAGTGAGGGGAGAGGCATAATGGAGATGGTGGAGGGGCTGGAGGAGCCCCCTGAGGAGGGGAGAACCTTTTCAGCCCGGAGAGGAGGAGCTGAGGGATCACCATTGAGCTTTTCACCGCCCACGACCCCCATGCCAGGCTCTTCGTGGGCTGCGAGTCATGGCTAGCTTCAGAAGGTGAAGCCAGAGCCGCAGGTCACGCCAAGCCAGCCCGGCTTGCAGGGCTCATTAGGCGAGAGGGGAGCAGGGCGCAGCCACAGGCTCGGTCTGATCACTCTCGCGCAGAGCCGGCGTTAACCAGAGCATGGTGGCCATCACCGCACAGTGTCCCTCCCTTGCAGGGACCCCCCCTTCCTGCTGCCCGCAGCCTGGCTCTCTGTTTATGGAAACCTGGGTGGAGAGAAGCCCAAGAAAAACCTGAAGACACCCAAAAAACTGACCCGAATCCCCAGAGTCCTCCCATCGCTGCTGTTTGGTGACAGAGGCCCCTGCTTGGCTGAAGGCCACTGCAGCCCTGTGCTGCCCTTGTCCTGGCAGCCCTTGGGACAGAAAAGCAGCTCTCCTGCCATAGCAGAGCACCCTTAAGTACTCGTAACGTGTTTTAGGAATGGCTTCAGCCTCCTGCATGGCTAATAGCCCCTTTGTGGTTATCGGTGGAGGGTGGGGAAGGAAGGATTTCAATTTCGTCCCAGGTGGCTGCCCAGGAGCTGGGCATTGCACCTGTGCCTTAGCAGTAAATAACCGTGTTAGGAACAGTACGGAGGATTGCTGTGTCTCCGAAGAGCGGGATGGGGCCTGGCACGCCGGCCTCCTGCCCCTCTGATGCCGTTCAGGGACTGCCCGCTCGCTCCCCTGAGCTTCTCAGCCAGTCGGAGCCAGCGCTGCGGGAATTGAGGCTTTGAGGGTGTTGAAGGAGGTGGGGGGTGTTGAAGGAGGTGTGGACGGAGAGAGCTGGCCAAGGTTTGGGGATGCGGGTGCCCCAAAAGGTCTCTCTGTCCTGATACCTCCGCCCTGTCTCCCCCACAGATCACGTCCCGCCTCGCCGACGCCAGCGCTGGGAAGTAACCCGCCGCGCCTCGGTGAGCGGCTGCGTCATCAACACCTGCGGCTGGGTGAAGGGCTCGGGCTACCAGGCGCTGGTGCACGCTGCCTCCGCCTTCGAGGTGGACGTGGTGGTGGTGCTGGACCAGGAGCGGCTCTACAACGAGCTGAAGAGGGACCTGCCCCACTTTGTGCGCACCGTCCTGCTCCCCAAGTCCG
>NW_009195337.1:0-246 GCF_000690835.1 Fulmarus glacialis | reverse complement strand
CTACGTGGATGACGTGTGAGTGGGCGGCGGGGGGCAACCCCGGCCTCCCCAAGACCCTCGAGTGACCCACTGCTGCTGGGGGGTCGGGGCTGAACGTCCTGCAGCATTGCTGCCCTGGGGAGGTGGCACGGGGCTGGTCCGTGTCCCGGGTGTCCCCTGCCTGGTGGTGGCCCTGGGGTGTCAGGCTGGAGGTGGAAGGGCTGGTGCCATCTCCCCCAGGTTCCTGCGGGTCCTGAACCGCGCGCT
>NW_009195336.1:4985-38632 GCF_000690835.1 Fulmarus glacialis | reverse complement strand
TTTTTTTTTTTAATACTAGTCTAAGTTTTTGCTGTGTTATGACAAAGTACATCTAGAATAACTCTTCCAGCATTGAAGGAGTTATTCAGGATTCTCAGCGCTACAGTCTGAGCAGGATCGGGCTCTGTGTCCTTCACTAAAGGGCATATTCAGAGTGACAAAGTGAGTGGCTACATGCATGGTTCACATGCAGACACACCGGTGTTTTATATATCGCCAAACAAATTCCTAATCATTAATGATTTAACTCGCTGTCAAATTGCAAATTAACATTCTGCTCACCTACAAAAAAACCCATTTTCTTTGGTACTGTTTGATAAGTGGCTTTATTCTTTCACCACCATACTTCCTTCCTCTCATTTATCCCTCCATTTTTCATCATTTCCTCCCGCCAGTAAGGCAAGAATCGTCTGTGGATGGATTATCATGAAGAAACAGCACTTTTCAATAAGTAAGCTAGTTTCAACATCTTTTAATTATACAAAGAGAGATACCAGATAGTATTCTAATACTGTGTTTATTTACAATAAAGAGAAATATTAAACTTTTATCTAACCTTACAAATAATAACTTTTTGCTGCTAGTGAAAAGGAACTGAAAGACAGAGGAGCTTCAAGACCAAAAGTCACCACTGAAGAAGAAACTGAGCTGACTTTCTTTTTAACTGAAGCCACATTCAGATTAGATGTCTTAAAGACTGTTTCCTCTACTGGCAAATATTTCTGATGAGTTTAAAGAAAAGAAATCCTGGAAGTGTTCCCTTATGCTGAGAGATAAAGTTGTTAATATGGAGCTTGGTGCTTTCCATGAAACTTTGGTTATTAGCAGCTTCAAAGTTATCAAAGTGGAGGGGAAGAAAACAAACATGTTGGGGAGAATGTAGAGTTTTGAACTGGGGTCAGACTTGGCAAGACAGATATTGGCACGATTTTACTTCAGTCAACACAGACACTTCGAGTTCAATTCACAGCAGTTTTCAGAAAAATATATACTTTTTATAAAGGAACTGCCTCAGTAGAATAAATTAAATAACACAAAATCAAAGTCCATCTTACATCTCAGCAAGCAAATATTCATTTAGAGGTACAGATTTGTAAGGTTTTGCATCAGGAGAGACAACAACTCGCACAGCTGACCTTGGAAATCCCAGGTTTCCAAATTCTACAGAGGTACCCAACATTCAGAAGAATAACTTGTATTTTATTAAGTGTAACTTCAAAAATACTCACAGAAAGCCAGAATAAGGCTATATTTTCTCTTTGCAGTGGCAATGATAAACTGTGCTTAGGACAAAATGTTATTTTTTGTTGGCAATAAATATCCTCTGTCTTCAGTGAAGCCACAAATGTTGTGCTTTGATCAACTTTAAAAATTTTTATTACAAGACTGCATGTAACTTTACTCACCTCATTAAGTCCACGTATTGAGAATGAATGCATTTCAGTTTTTGCCTAGCTGTTTGCTCTAACTCCCCTCCTTACCAGTTTCATCCCATATTTCCTGTCTTCTTTGTCTTATTTTGCCTGCCAAACTGCATCCCTTCATTTAATTTCCTTCTATTTTCCTGTCTACCTAAACATACCACCAAAAATCATATGGATGCACAGTATCAACTGCTATGATGTTCTTCCTGCTTATGTGGTGACCACTCTGATTACACCTAGTCTGGTTTGTCCGCTGTCTGGGGCACAGTAATACATCCATCCTATATTTAAACAATGTCGCAATGGAGATGCTTTTGTTTTGGTCAACTGACAGCACTGTGATTCAAGAAAAAAAAGCATTCTTATTCCAAAAAACACTTGTGTATTCACTTAAGCACCTGCTTAACCTCAACTGAAAAAAAAAAAAAAAAGTAAGTATGCCTGTAAACTGAGGATGTGCTTAAGTGCTTTCTAGGCTAGGATATGTGAATTTCTGTGTCATTAGGATGTATGTTAGAATTTTGTTTTCTTTATTTGTCATTAGGTTTGAAACAACTAGTATGTAAGCCACAAGACAGATCTTTCATTAATCAGAAGATACAGGAACACTTGAAAGGTAATTAGGCAAACTGTTTATAAGAACCAGGTCTAAAGGAAAGCTTAGACTCATAAACTATTTATACTAAAATGTCACTGAATTCTCAGATTGCAATGATTAACATAGCTATTTGTAAACAGGATGGATGATCAAACCCTTATGAAAATAGAGTTAAGCAAGCTTATTTTTTGATCCGTACACAATCTTTTTTCTTTAATGTTATTTACTCAGAAAATATAACAGATATTCATAAATTTGAGAACCTTGAGCACAGCAAAAATTTGCAAAAGCTGGCTTCTCTAGTACCCTTCCCCTTCTGTCTATTCATGAAGCGATCATGAAATTTTCATGCCTTCCCTAATTAAAAAATGTTCACAATTTTTTTTTTCCCAGGAAATAAGTCATGGTCTGCAGTTCATTTATGAACAGTTCATTTTTAAGATCTTCAGTTCACCACGTGGTATTGTTTCTGTTCCAGGTGATTTATGGTATGCTATGTACCTAACAAATGCAGCGTGAAATATGAACACTATGAATCTTATATACGACTGGAAGGAAGCTCTCGGTAAATATAAAAATTCTCAAACTTAAGGCAAGATTGCAACCGGCTTTTTTGGACTGCCAAAGTCCAAACAACAAGAGAAAGAATCATCCTCCTTAAAGCACTCAATACAGTGTTATTTCTGCGTGCAGGAGAACACAGGTTGCTTATTCTACACTTTTTGGTACAAGCAACATTCTGAGGAGGCAAACACTGCTCTATCTTCCTGTATGTGACTAGGGCCAGAGGGCTGCCCATGTAATCTCAAAGATGTCCAAAGTCTGCATTGCTGCTCTTGTAGTGACCTATTTGGAGAAGGCACAGTACTAATCAGCCTCAGCCAGTATTGTGTCAACAGACAGAAAACATAACAAATGGATGCATGGAAGAGAGAAGAAAAAGAAAAAAAAAAGGAATGTGTTTTTAATAATTTTTAATAAAACACAAATATTGAAAGCCAAATTTATTTATTTTGTAACTGACCCACAGCCCACAGATACTAGTGGGATTCTTTATTTTAACTTCAATGAGGTTTTTTTTTAGATCCTTGGAGGAAAGCTAGAAACAGCCGGATCTATGGAAGAGAGAAAGAATGACCCACTAATCAGAGCACAAGGCTGTGAGTCAGGACATCTAGCTGAGTCACCTGCTTTGCCCCAGACTTTCTTAGATCATGAGGCTACATCTATATGTAAACAGCATAGTAGAGTGTAGATACGAATGACCTACTTGAGCTTGTGGCAGCTCTGAAACATGGTAATAACATCAGGCTGGCACTTGACACAGCATGACATGGGGCTAACACAATTCTGCTTTCAGAACTGAGATTTTCCCTCCACATAAACACTGTGATGCTTCATGTGGACATACCACCTCATCTGGTGATCTCAGATATGCCTAGACCAGTGGTTCGATGTGAGCATGTCCACAGCATCATCCCAGAAACCACCACAGAGGGCTGTGGTCAGGTAAATCAGCTATGGGAGAGTTCAGGGGCATGTTTATGAAGGCCAGCTGAAAAGATATACCATGAAAAACAAATATACATAACTTTCAGTCATGGAGAAAGGACAAAAAGACTCCCAGTATTATGGGGAGGGCAAGTTTACAGCTAGTTTGGTGACATTACAGCCAGATTTCAATCAGATATTATTGCGTGCAAATCCAATTGGGTTCAAAGAATGATTAAGTTCCCTTCTTATCAGACTTCACTTTCAGACTCAGAAGGGGAAGGGAAGGTTTGTACAGAGAACTTCAAAAAGGTAAAAAAATTAGCACATTTCTCAAAATTATTTAGATTAATGCATTTGAAATTGTTTTCTATTCTTTGCTTTTAAATACAAATCACTTATTTTCTATGTTGTTCTCTCCTTAGTTTTCCTGCAGTTTCCTTTCCACTTACGTGTATGTAGCATCAGCAAAGTAACAATCCTAGTTTTACGTTTTTGAACTGAATGTGCAGAGCTTAAAAGTTAATTTCTGGGCTGTTTCGTATACAAAAATAGAGACATAGATCAGGGTGTATTTAGAAGAGTGGACAGGTCTGATATGAAGTTCTAAACAGAGGCCAAAAAGGTTATCAGAGGTTAACCACAAAGAAGATTTAGATTAAGGCTATCAAATGAAGACATATCCTTCCTGGGTTGACCCTAGAGTAGTGTGAAAAGAATTAAATGCATTTTAAAAAGAGATCTCTCTAACAGAATCTGACCATTGTTTTGAAGTTTACCATATATAAAAAAAATGGCTGTTTTGTAGACAGTCTGTTAATGGTTTTCCTTTGCCATTTGAAAATCATTAAAAATCAAACTTACATCAAAATGGCACAAACAATAAGAAAATAAAAAGGAATCTACTATCTACTCGCTGATAAGATAATGGACTATATGTATATGTATTGAATAAAGACTTCATAGGTTTACAAATTACTGGAGTGAAAAGTAAAAGTAAAATTGCACATAACCATTACTAATATTTTGTTTATTAATATTAATATTAAAACAGTAAGAATAAATATATTTGAGGTCTAGACAAAGATATCAGTTTTGGGGCAGAATAAAGGTGTACAGTAATATATGTGATTGTTCTGTGATAAAACTGTTAAACATAGTACCTTCTTGTGCCCTGTTGTTTCCAATTGTTTTCTGTGGCAAATACATGACATATTTTACCGGGTCACCAATTCTTGCTTTGTAACTGCAAGGCGTGCAGCGAGTCGAGGAACAGCCACAACCCAGTGCTGCCTGACAACCTTTCTCCTTACCCACTGTATCAAGTGACAAGGGCACGCCCCATATTGTGGGACCATCAAAGATAAGATAAGCACGTAGGCTTTGGCATTGCCTAGCACTTCTCTTCACCTTCCCATATGCAGTACACAAGGTCAGGGAGCTAAAGAGACCTGAAATGCTAGGAATTTGCAAGTCCTCAGTACTGCAGTGGGGGAAGAGGAGCTAGGGATTAATGGGAGAGCCAAAATGCAAATTTCATTTGGATACTGTCACCTCTCTCCCTCTGTATTAGCACTATAACCTCTACGTGAAGCTTTGTTTGCTTTAGTAGTGTTCAGTGCCATTTTAGATGTCTGGGGTACTGAAGATGTCGATAAGGAAAGGGCAGTATCTTGCCCCCACTGGAGCAGCAGATTGAGGACAAGAAAAGACATCTTGTGCACCTTTATGGCAACGGGCACGTATGTAAGGGCTACTGAATCTCGCTCTACCAGTCAGACATAAAGCTCTCCTAACTTAACATTCTATCCTAATGTATTCTTCTATCTTCTCTTAAAATCTGACATTAGAATAACAAGTTAATGCGTTCAGCTCATCCTGAGATTTTTGTAGTCTTTCCCCATTATCCCCGAGGCAGGACCTTTTCAGACAGCTTAGGTCTTCTCCACATTCTTTACATCGATACTTGGATATGGTGACTTTGGGATCTTAAAACAAACACTTTCACTGGTTTACCCTGTCAGTTGTACCTCTAGGGCCTGGACTGAAGGAAACTGAAATGTCCTACCTTTTCTATGTATGACAAATTTCCTACTTTTTTCACTCTGTCGCTCATTTCTTGGATCCCACCTTTCAGCATTGAGCTCTGCCACCCCACAGCCATGGTAGAGGCCTGGGAATTAACCTGTGGTGGAGGGCCGGGACTTATTCTCTCCACAGTCCATAATTTCCTATAACACAACAGCCCCCATGGATACAGTTTGAATTCTTACAACTATTTCTTCCCTCCCAGCTTGATGTTTCTGAAAAACCACAAGACTCAGGAAAAAAATATAAAATTCTTAAGAGCGGCAAGTGTTAAAGTCAAGTTAAAAGACCGCAAGCTAAAACTGATCTAAGAACAAAGACTCTTTGCAAAATAACAAATTGCTCCACTTAGATTGTATCTTTGTTTTAGCAACCCACGTTAATCTTGTTTGTTTAACTCCCATGAAAAGTTAAAACTTTTATATATCCTTGTTCCCCCCACTTGGTGTAGGAGTTTCTAAAGCTTTTGCAAAGCATAGAAAGTAAAGGTGATTGTAAAACACATGTCACTGGGGCAATACACTGCAAACACTGTCACAAGTGTGTCATTCTAAGTGATGGATTATATGCATATCCAGCGGAAAAGAGATTGAAAACAGCAACGTTACCAGAGTTCCAGTTATGGACACATGGTTTTTTTCTGATCCAAGGAATAAGACTCCTTTTGTTAGACAATGGCAGGCAGCAGAATATGTTGGTGCCCTACACCATGAAAAATAATAGTTAAATGTCACGTCAACAGATGGAAGAGAGGCTGCAGTGTGAGATGTGAGCTGGGAAGAAGTGGGGCTTCCCAGCTACCTCAGGAACTGAGGTTCCTCAGCCTGAAGAACCAAGAACATCTGACCAGTTTCATGTGCTGCTCAAGGAGTACAATGCAGGCAGAGAAGTGTCAGGCAGAGGTGGCTGGAACAAGTCTCACGTAAAACTGTGGGACAAGCCTTCTACTTATGGTACTGATCTGGAACACAGCCGTATGTCCCCCGGGAGGTGGAAAGAGACCAAAATTGTTTCCACAGAAGCAAAGACCATGCTAATGGGATGGACCTGTTTCCCATTCTAGACTGGAACTGAAGTCATTATCTGACAAAATAGCCTACAAGATTGGACCTCAATCCTTCTTTGTCTGTCTCTCCTTGCCATGACATATATCACTACAGATGAAAGAACTGTAGGACTGATGTAATGAGTGGTGAAGTGTGGAAGAAAGGTTGAGGGTTTCAGAATACTATGAAAACTTCACTAGCAAAGGGTGGACAACTGGCTTAGACAGGTGACATTAATGAATTATAAGCTGGCTGAGAGGTAACTGCTGTTGAATCAGTTCCACCCTTGAGGTATGTCCTCATAGCTTTTCTAGTTTAATACTGGATAGGACTGATAAAAAAGTGGAGGACTGAGGAGGTATGGACTGAACTCATCAAGAATGGATGAAAGAACTAGAAGGTTTGGAAAGGAGAGTGGTGGGAACCAACGGTAGGAGCAAACTGATTCTTTCCTCCCACCTTGCTGTGTCATAACAGTCAGGGATGCAAGTGGCTTTGTCAACCAGCTAAGTGAAATTTGGACTATCTCGATTTGTAATAACTTTTCTAATTAATCTGACAATCTAGATTTTAAGTTAGAGAAAGAATCTCAACCTAAAGAAAGCTACTGTTGAATCTGCCATATTTCTAAGTCTTAGTTTGCCTTTTCTAAGTTTCAGAGAGATTTGATACTTTGTGAATTAACTCAGTTCTACAATTCAGATACAAAGTATTAGCCCTCACTGTATTCTTTCATTGTCGTTCTTTCACTGTTTCATCCTTCTTTGTCAATACTGTATTCTACAATTCAGCAGTAGTTTATGTTAATCCATTGACTGTTAATGAAATTAGCTCTTGAGAACATGCAAAGCTTGTACTACTCACTTCTGCAGTAGTTAAAGCATAGGTGCTGTGGCCAAAGCTGTCGTAGAAGTTTCTCAGCGATGTTAGCAAGGCTATTACCTGCTTTTTCAATGAAGCTGTATTGACAAATGGGGAGTTCATCTGTCAGTGACCAGAGGTACCATTTTTCTTTGCTTTTTGTAACTTGCTTGAACTCAGAGCAAGAGGTCGCTCATCACTCTCTTTGACCATTTGTGCAAGCAAATAAGAAGCATGATTTCGGAAGTAAATCTTTAGCAACTGTCACATAATTCCCTTCTCCTGCTGATGTTAGTAGAGGAACATGTATAGACACTTTATCCTGTTAAGCTAACATGGCCATAAAGCTGGAACTATATAATGAGTTAATAGAGCTAAAGAATATTCAGACAATTTGAAGGTTGGGGTTTTTTTGTTGTTTTTGTTTGTTTGTTTGTTTGTTTGTGTTGTTTTATTTTAAATAGCATGTGGCAGGGCATCAGACATTAACAGGTGAGTAATTTGAACATAAGAATGAAATAGTTTGTCCACACACGAATTAGTTTTCAACTACTGTTTTGTAAAAGTAATAGTTTTGTATAGGGGAGAGTGGGAAGTACTCCTGCATTTGGTTTTACTGTGATTTCATACTTGTCATAATAAAGTTCATTTCTAACTGTGGATGTAACTCACTGAGAAAAATCCTTCTTGCTCTGTTCGATGAATGTCATGTATTTGTATTTCAATAACCCCTAGAATGAATCCCTAACCAACTGAGACCTCCTGATAAAGTGTGTCTACACACATTTGGAAAATTATGGTCCCTGCTTAGAGTTTAATGGTGAAATTAAGGGCTGTAAATGATTGCTACTTAATTGACTTCCATGTAGACTTCCTCATACAAGATTTCTCTTGGTATATGTACTAGAGGAGAATTTGTCCCAGTGGATGTATACGACAATATAACTTATTGGATATTTAAATATGTGCTGTGGGATGATATAATCTGAGATACACAATGAAATAAATAAAACTTAAAATATATTATACTATATAGAAGAGAAGCAATTACTTGAAAATAGATACCAATGGATTTATTAGGAGAACAGGCATGTGGCAGTGGACAAAACCTCAGGCATTAACAAAAGCAGTCCTCTGTTACTGCAGAGGCTATATATAAGTCCTGTATCTTATTCAAACTTTTATTAAACACCACTTTTAAATAAAGAAGTTGTTGTTTTTCCTACCATTATCATTGCTGAATAAAAATTTACCTCTTAGGGGTTAGAAAATATTTTCTGGGCTGGTTCTAGATTGGGCCTATATCAAAGTTTAGAGAATAATCAGACAATTTTCTCAGCTTTTAGATTACACTGTCAAAAGGTTCTGGTTTTTATATACCATATGTAACAATAAGAAATCACAATGCTGGAACTCGTTTAATGTTTCGATGAGCTTTGCTAAAAATCCCCAAACCTACAGCCTCACACTTTAGAATTAATTTTAAACACAGACTCCTAAAGATATGCAAACTCCATGTAATTTTCAGAGCCACCTTATTTCATCTGTAATTTAAGATGTCCTGTTTTGATTTAAGAAAAATAAAAAAAAAAGTTTGAAGACCTTTTCTCCCTGGAAATCATATTTTCCATGGAGTGAAATGTACCATATTAAATCAATCTACACATCCAGACTTTTGAATCCAATTAAAATGTTCAAGTTTTTTTTTTTTTTTTTTTTAAAGACAGAATAATAGAAACTTAAAAACAAAGGAAAGGCAAACATGTTGCTAAAAAAAGATAAATATTTTCTGACTAATACTTGGAAAGATGATCACACATGAGAAGAGACTGCTTGCAGGACAAGGACAGGAATAGATTTATGAATGTGAAAGGATGCAGTATATTGTTTTATGGTGGCCAGTTGTGTGTCCTCTCAAGTGACTTCTCAATTGATAAAGGGGCTACAGTTTTTCGAACTACAAAAGACTTTCAGTTGTGTGTCCAATCATTTTACCCTGTGTTTGTATTGATTCTTATCATCTTGAAAATATGATTGGAAATTTGTATGCAATTCAGAAACTTTTCCCTTGTTTTTGGTTTATCTTTTTTTTACATAAATCTTTCTGAATTACATGATCTTTCACACACAAATCTTTGAAAATCTTAAGCCTGTTTGAGTAACTATTTGTTCAACAAATATCCTGGGTTTAATTTATATTTCATTTCCATAAATGTTATTTCATATCCAATCATACATTTTTGGAAGCAGTCTAGGTGCTGATTTTTTAAAACCGTCCTGATTTCTCCAAGTGTCCAAAGCTAGACAGTTGGCTGCCATTGAAAAATCAATCCATCAGTGGGATTTAATTGCCTAAATATTTTTGAAGAAGTATGCCTTTGTCCTTGCATTTTGTTACAGCCTCCATATGTGTACAGTTCTCACTGATGTTAGAGTAGCTGCATGTTGAAAATGGCAGACTTTCTATTTATGTAAACACCTATTATAGCATCTTTTTACCCTCTAAGGATTTATGACATCTACTTTCAGAATCTTAATCTTTCCAAACTGGAAACACATTTTGATCCCTTCCTGAAACAAAGTATATCAAAATTCATTCAGTAAGATATCAGGCAAGACATCAGTAAAACTTCCATAAAGTACTACAGAAGAGCAAAGCAGAAGCTGACAGTATGCAACATTATACATCCAATTTACTACTGAAGAAAAGGTGAAACAATTATCAAAAAATCCTCTTTGTTGAACTTTTCTTGATAGCCAAAAAATATTATGCTTCTTGGAGCAAAAGATGTGAAAGACCCATTGGCACAGAACAGGACAGAGAGAATGAGTGTTTTCAGAAACTGAACAGTCAAATCATTAAATTTCAGTGGGGAATTATGCTTAAAGTCTTACCATGTAAATGGGGACATCTTTGTGATAACAAGGAAGTGACTCACGGTGATTTTTGTTTACTTGCTTAGTTTGTCCATTTTTATCAAAGCTACTGCTGTTTCATCTTATTTTTTGCACCAAACCCTTTCCATTTCCTTGACTGTCACTGGGAAATATTTTGCTAATTAAAATGAACAATAAACTTCAAAATCAAAATTTAGCAAGGAAAAAACCTCAGATTCTTAAGGAATCTAAAGAAGTGTTCTATCAATCAGCATGTTTATAAATAGAAAACAAAAATAAATAGCTCACTATCCAATCAGCATAGTATGACATCAACAGTCCTTTTAAAGATTCATTAGTGTTTCATCACCAAAGGTTGACTTGTTGCTGTGTTCAAGTTTTTGAATGTCAATGGTGAGATGAAATGAATATACCAAGAAGTGAATAGTTCTTTTATACTTATCCAGAGAGTAGAACCAATGAGTTTTAAATCCAGGAAGAATGCAGATCTGCTTTACAAAACCCTGTTTAACAGAATTTTTGTTCTTCTAATTAACCCCAGGCCCCCCAAGTTGAATAAGATAAATGTGCAAGGAGAAGTGGTGCTTTTGCCAGCTGTCTGTAGGATTCATTTCTTTAAGTTTCTAGGTCTGATTCTGACCCCAGTCAAATCATTTTTATGCCAAAACCAATTAAAAGTGTTCAAGGGGAGCACTCCCACTGTACTTGTGTAAAAAACCCAACAACCTCTAAAAATCTGGATGCTTCCCTGATCTGTGATTTCCAGAGGAATTAACAAATATAAGGCCAGATGATATGCCACACCAGCACGGGAATAGGAAGCATTCAAAGCTGTATTTGTTCCCTTAAATGTCAGGGAAAGGAATTTCTTACATGGAAGAAAGCAAACTATATCCTTCTTACACCAGATATGTAGCATATCTACCTTTTAACAACAGAAGCTAGAGCAAAAGAGTAATTAGCTTGTCCTTGTTCCAGAGTAGCACAGTACTGCTAGCTATGACCATTTCTTAGAAGGCAGCAATTTGCAGCAAGACCTTTTGGACACCCTAACGGGGCTGGAGGAGTGGAGTAAGAGGTGGCAAAAATTATGGGTTACATTCGACTTCCATCATCCACTACATCCTTTTCATGGGGTGCAGGGGAGAATTGCACAGCAACATTCTCCAAACCTTTCGCATGCATTAGCCTGCTTGTTTGAGGTTCTTAGAAATATTTTTCAAGATCTATAGCTAAAGATGACTTGGGGTGTATATCAGATATAACTGTTTATACCTCTGCTACAGTGTATGGCACAGACTAAACATGCCTTGCACAGATTCTGAAGAAGTACAGACTTCTGCCTACGGACTGGAATATCTTCCATAAGATGGAAGTCTTGCTTCTGTTTCTTGTTGGTAACAGGATTTCTGACTTACAAGGTTTATCTGATTCAGCTGAGCAATGTAGTTTTTTTCTTGGATTAAATGATTGAAATGTCATCACAAAATTATAAAAATGTAAGTATCGCATGATTTGCCCTAACTTTTCTAAACAGACATACCGTGTAACCTATTCATTATACTTTGTGAGTGACTTCCACTAAGATATGGTCACTGCAGACAGAATACTTTCCATACTGAAGTTAATTAGAAATAATATTTTAAAATGTGCTTCTAGGTAGCTGTAAAAAGAAAACCTTTCTAGCAAAGCAGCTAGACACCCTTGCTAGCAGATATGAACATAAAAGCTGCTCGACATGCTTCATGTACAACAACAGTATTCATTACAACCAACCATCAGCAAATTAGACAAATTAAAATGTAATTGTTTGCTCTTTTAACAATTCACAACCCTTTGGACTCTCCAATAGTTGTAAATACTTCAAAGAAAGGTGGGCTTTACAGCATATCATGAAAGTCATCAAATCTAAATTATGTGGAATGAAAATTATACATGCGGTGTAATGTGCCTGACAGCCTGAAAAAAAGAATGAAAATGGCAAAAAATCCTTACTACATGTAGAAATGCTGAATCAGACTCCCCCCCACAACCTAGCAGGATAGTTTGAAAATTCTGTTTTAGTAGATTTTGTTAGCATTTTTCTCCCTTCCCAATCCCCATGCTTAAATGTCTATTTACATTGGGACCTAAAGCTGGTAAATGCATGTTGCCTCCAGTGAGCAATATTCTTGCACTAGAATTGCTTCATCAGTTCTTAAAAATGGAAGTAGGAAGAGCTTTTAGTGAGATGTGCTTTCCTTACATGTCAGTCTACTTTTTCAATTTTACAAATGTATGCATCATTTGCAGTAAGTACGAAGATCAGTATTAGTATAAACAAATTAGGTTAATACAATGAAACACTGCCATAATTTTTTCAACATAAGCATGCATTCTGAAGTATAAAAGCACACAAATTCCCAATCTAATTTTTATTTCACTTCATTCTTTTTGAATTAAAACAGCTGCTGGAACAGATGCATAAATCAACTACTTATGCATGAAGAAATATGATTTTGTGTTTTGTGAACAAGCAAAGAATAGTCTAAAACAACAGGGAAAACCACATTGGCTATGTAAATAATGTAAATGCCTTATGGGAAAAGGAAAAAAAAAAAAAAAAATTGAAGAAATTGGGTTATGATCTACTTCAAAATGACCAACCTATTTAAGTCTTGCCAACTCAAATATTGCACACCATAGACAATTCAGTTGGGAAAAATCAATTAATTTCTAATGTTTATGCTTCATAACAGTTGCAGAATTTCAGCAATGCTTCCGTACTTCTAATCTTT
Organism: Fulmarus glacialis; assembly: GCF_000690835.1. Classification (NCBI taxonomy): domain Eukaryota; kingdom Metazoa; phylum Chordata; class Aves; order Procellariiformes; family Procellariidae; genus Fulmarus; species Fulmarus glacialis. Next base: position 25,449 of record NW_009195336.1, on the reverse strand, counting down.
CCATCAGTTCAAACTCCACTCCAATGAACTTTTAACGGCAAAGACAAAAGTTGGATCAGTGGGGATTTTTGAAGAATTCTCCTACCTCAGCATTATTGTTATTCAGAGTAATCAAAGCTGTCCTCTTTGCAAGAAATTTCTTTGACAGCACTGACTAGTCTGAACTTTCTCAGAATTCTTTGTGTCTACATATTTAAGCTTCTGCTATGCTTTTCTTTGGAAAGGTCTTTGTGACAATGGGTAAAAATGTCTTTTTTCTGATTCATTCCTGAGCAGGAAAAAATATGTGGTTTAAGACTCAATTATGCAGACACATGACAAGAGAACAGTTACATTCAAGTTTATGGTAAACTACATGTGAAAGTAATGGCTACTGAATGGTAACTATTTGTCAGGACACCTCTGAAAATACATAGAGTTACTTCTTAAATTCTAATAGCTGCTTATTTAAACTCTGCATGGGTTAGATTCATCTGAGATTATTCATTAAGTGAATTAGTAGCTTCAAGGTACACGGAAACTTTATGAACATTACAAAGAATAACAGATAGCTTAATGAGATTTTCGTTGTTGTTTTGGGGGAATTTGAAAGAACCTGAAAGGAACTGGTATCCCAAGATTTAATAATAATAACTTTCAGGTGATTGAATTTGGAGGAAAATCAAATAATTTTGTTTGCTTTGTGAATTAAGCATGGTTTTATATTTATGTTTTATTTAACATAAAACATTAGTAAAGTGAAATTGGTATACTGAAACATTTAAGTTAGATTTTTATAAAAATATATGTACAAGGATAGATATATGTATATGTATGCATATGTATATTTTGTTCTGATCATGTTTAGGTGCAACTATGATGATTTCCCATCAAGCTCTGGAGTCACCCATCTTCATTTTTCTAAGAAATAAGGACGTTGATTATGGTATTCTGAAAAGTTTTGGCAAATGCCCCAAATATACATGTTAAAGAATCATCTCATTCTTAAAGGTAACTCTTCAGACTGGTAGCATTACTAGACCTAGCACACTAATGAAGATATAGATATACAAATTTGCCTATCCAGCAGCCTCCCTGGGTTTTGTTACATTAAACTTTTTTTTTTTCTCCTAAAGGAACTGTATACCTAGTTTCTATGTACATTTCTATTCCTTTGGGCTTAGTACTTGAAATTAATCAAGATTTGCTTCCTTGGCATGAAAGGAAGAATAATTTATTTTTATATTTTAATCTTTTCTGATCTTTATAGCTGATTAGGCAGCAATTATTCAACATTTCTCATAACAAGGTCAGCAGGGCACCAAGTGAAGGTATCTGGCAGCAGGTTGAAAACAAAAAAAACTGGTACAGTTTCATGGAAGCAAAGTTTTTTGAGGGCTGCCAGCCAGAAGGGTGAGAGGTACCTGCAGTTCAGAAGCCAGGGGAGGTGCCAAAGGGCAGAGACATTTTATTCTCACATTCTTCTAAGTGTCCTCTGCTGACCACAGTCGTGGACTGGACACTGGCACGAACTCACCTTTGCTCTGACTTGAATGACTGCTCTCATATTTTTATCACATCTATTGAAGTTAAAGGTAAAAATACAATGGTTGTGCTCAGCCACCAGGTAGGGTGAATGTATTAACATCTAAGATGAGAGACAGATCAAAAATAATTCACTCAAATCATAGGAATAGTTAATTAAACTAGTGCAACAACTGTAACTGGAAGTGAATGGAGTGTGAGATAATTCCACCTGCAAACACCATTGTATACTGATCTGGACGAATGATATACCCCCTTTTTAAATAACTATGTTTACTATAGTATCTAATGGTTTTGTACAGCACTTTAATCGACATTTAACCAAATCTAGTAACAAGACTGTGTTTTCTTATAGGTACTGCTAAACGATGTAATATTACTTCCTGTAGCTATGGAGACCTTTGCTCTCGTTAGTGCTGCTATTCCATTTGACTGTAACCCTGAATAATCTTTAAAGAATGTTTTTAGTCATGGGCCCTTCACCTTCTGGTGATTTCATCCAGATACAATTTCCACAGGCTTTACTGGGTTAGACAGAATAAAAGAAGGAACCATCTGAATAAAATAAAATGTCACCATTAAATTGGCTTTTGTAGCTTAAGGTATAATGTAATGATATTTTCCCAACAGCTGCTTTCAGTTGAATTTGAAGTTTTGAAAACCCTTTGCATCTGATTCAAGTAATAAAATGCAGGTTGTGTTACTTCCTCCTTCTGTGTCGTATACAATAAGCAAAACGTTGATACTTTACATGCAACTGGTGGTCATTAGGAATTTTTACTGTATGTTAACATTATTTGCTGACCTCAACATTTGATGAATGAGTCACCCAATGAAAAGTTTGTTTAAAAATCAAGGGGTGGATGGATGTTATTTTGCAATTAAACAATTCAGTATTTTTTTCTAATTTCTGTTGCTCACAGAATTTTATTATCTGTAACTTATTGTTTGTATTTTCATTTTTTTCTGTTTTTACAACTAGATTGGAATAAAATAAGTGCAATTCTACATATCTTCATGTGTTGCTTTCTATTCGAAGAGATTTAAGACTAGACAAAGAGTCACTTCATCAAGCACTGAAGTACAGCCATCCCTGAGGTGAAATGTAGCAACTGCTTGTCAGTGTATACAACCAATATGCAAGAATTTAAGACAGGGAAGGAAGAATAAACATGTTTTTAGGAATTTAGTGAGCCAAAATCAACACCTAAAGCTGAAGTAATGTGCCACAGTCTTGTAGTGATAATCTTTTGTGAAGCTCACTTCTTCTTAGTGTATCTAAAAGATGTTATCTTTCCTTCATCATAAGTTCCTTACTATTATTGCTACCATGGTAAATATTGTACAAACATTGAGTATTTTCTAAACAAACAAGAAAGACAAAAAGTTTAAAGGAGAAACTAGTCCAGAGACATGAATGTCAGGCTCAGGAAGGAAACCAGTTCTTTCACCGGCATCTTCTGCACTTTCCACCCCCTCCAGTAATACTCTTTCAGTATGACCAACATCCTTGATCCTAAAGGCAGACTTTAACCATCTTATTCAGCATCTAGGACGAGAGGAAATGGCCTCAAGTTGTGTCAAGGGAGGTTTAGACTGGACATTAGGAAAAACTTCTTTACTGAAAGAGTGGTCAGGCCTTGGAACAGGCTGCGCAGGGAAGTGGTTGAGTCACCATCCCTGGAGGTATTTAAAAGACATGTAGATGAGGCGCTTAGGGACATGGTTTAGTGGGTATGGTGGTGCTGGATTAACGGTTGGACTTGATGATCTTAGAGGTCTTTTCCAACCTTAATGATTCTATGATTCTATGATTCTATGATCTGCTGCAAAAACTTCATCACAAGGCATTTTATGGTATACTAACATGAAGATTTTAAGTAGTAGAGGTTGGAAAGACAAAGATGTTTTCAGAGGTATCTCAGAAGCAGGGAAGAACTGATAAATGAAGTAAGAAAGCGAGAACCATGTTAGCAAGATCTCATACAAATTACAGGGCACAACAACAGGAAAACAAGGAAGTATTGTCCAGTAAAGCCAAAGCAAAAGAGAAAAAGAAGGAGACTAAGAAGGTGTATAAGGTAGAATACAGGAAGAGGAGGGTGTGAATAGATGAAAAATATGAGTCAGAACAGCAGTAGAAGAACAGGAATGTAGAGTCCAGCAAAGTGGGAGAGAAAGAGATTAAGAAGGTGCATGAGGCAGAGTGCAGGAAACCGTGGAGTGTGTAAAATGCAATGGGAAAAAAAAATTACAAATTTAAGTCCCAGTTGTGTTTTCCTAGGTCACTTTTGACCCAAACTGTTGAAATGACAAGCACAAAGCAGCCCTGTTTTCATGGAGAACAACTTCTCTGTTGAGGTGACTTTTCTCTTGCATTTTCTGTTACCTGGCTTTACCTGGAGGACATGACAGGTTAATACTAGTTCAGGTCCTCCTAAATGAGCTGATGTATTTGCAACACTGTCTTCACTCCAGAGGGAATGCCACTGCATGAGGCAATCTCATTACAGAAATTAGCATTTACTGTGACTCAGCTATCTTCATCTTAGAAACAGCAGAAAGAGACACAAGCCTCGAAAAGATACACTGGCATCCCTAAAGGAGCACTTTAGGGAACTTCTTCATGTCTGTAGTTTTAATTAGGCTTTAATAACTGCTGAATGACTGCTTATGCTACTAAAATGCCGAAAACTTTCAGTGAGAGAATGCAAGATCAAGGAAATTAAGAATTATGAAAAGTCAAGCACATATCAGTGCTTTTCAGAAATTTCAGGCTTAGATTTCAAAAATTTTATATAAAATCCCGCCTCCCGCCCCCCCTGTCCTAGCTTTGGTTTATATGTACTCATAATCTTTAATCTTAATTGAAATTCTAGGTTATTTTGTATCCAATGGCAGAAAGTGAAATATAGTCAAATCATGACTGGTTTGCACTGGAACCATTAAAAAAAAAAAATTTTGTCTCAATGACACTTAAAACTATAAATCCCTCAGGATACTGGGATTTTTACCAGACTTCCACAAAAAACTCCACATCCCAAATTGTTCCAAATTAGATATGTTAACAGGTGTATGAATGTAGTCTAATATTCATTCAGTTTTAATGAAATCTGACTTGAAAAAAATGTTGGTTTTTTGTTTTGCCATAAAAGTTTTGGAATGAAAGCAATTCATCTTACCAACCTATCCCTGTATAATTGGAAGTATTTGAAGTGAAGTGAAAAAATTAGCATAAGAATTTGCTACAACTATTTTCACTGAATTTTCAGGAACACAAGAAGTCACACACATATCTGCCCGAAGACCAACTTCTTAAGCACTTCCCTCTGAAAAAAACCCTCTAATCTAATAGCAACTGTTAAGTGATTGTACTGGTTTTGGCTGGAATAGAGTTCATTTTCTTCATAGTAGCTCCTGTGGTGCTGTGTTTTGGACTTTTGACAAAAACAATGCTGATAGCACACTGATGTTTCAGCTGTTGCTGAATAATACCTATACAGCATCCAGTCCTTTGTTTCTCACTCTTCATTGCCAGTGAGTAGTCTGGGGGTACACGAGAACAGGGACAGTTGACCCCAACTGACCAAAGGGATATTCCTCCATGCCATACGATGTCGTGTTCGGCAATAAAAGCTGGGGGGGGGTGAGTTTTCCAAGGGACCGCTGGACATCCTTTGGCTGATGGGGAGAGATTGCCTTTGCATCACTTGTTTTTCTTTGGGTTTCTTTTTTCCCTTTTTTTTTTCCTTTACCTATTAAACTGCCTTTCTCTCAACCCATGAGTATTCTCACTTTTGCCCTTCTGCCCCCTGGGGAGAGTGAGTGAGCGGCTGCATGGGGCTTAGCAGCCTATGGGGGCTAACCCACACAGGGATATAAATATTTCCACTGATCAAGGGGAGTATTCTGGTATTTGAGAATTACTGATGTTGATTATGCTCATCATGCACAGAAAAAAATAAAATCACCTTCCTTCTAATGATTAGAGTTTTTCATAATCTTCATATTAGTACAAGTATTCATCATTATACATTATAATTGCCAAATAGACCTTATCCTACATTTAGCTGATTGTTTCCTGTTAAACATTTGCAATACTTCCAGGTCCTGCTGTGATGTTCCAGTGTCACAAAGGGAGGGTAAATCACATCATATTTATTTATCTTTATAAAGGTTTTGTACTTTTTCACCGTAACACACTCAGTAGAAACAAAGTGACTCTTTTTTCTTTAACAGGTAGAGATGGAAGCTTTGGAAATTAGCACTTCTGCTTTCCAGGTTAGTACTGTATTTGGTAATGGTCATTATAGAGAATAGTACCAGCTGAAAGAAAATCTCAAGGGAGAGACATCAAGAGTGGGAAGATCCAAAATCTAGCCTAAACACCTGGAAAAAAATCTCAGATAGTAACACTCGCAGAATAAAGTCGCAGAGCTGTCAGGCTCTTTTTTCAGTGATTTCATTTCACTATGTTTCAGGCCAGATGGCTTAAATTCCCCCAAAAAAACAACATCCAGAACCAAATCCAAAACCAATCAACCCATGTGTACAGCCATCCGCCCTCTTCCCTGGTTTTAATGGAAGATTTCTTTACCTATATCATTATCCTTTTTTTCTCTTTATTTTTGTTAAGCAAAGGAGAAAACCATTTTTTTTTGTATTTATTTTCCCCCTTTCCACAACAGGATGCTTTAAAAAAAAAAAAAAAAGAAAAAAGAAAAAAGTAAATCACACCAAAATATTGAACATCAAGAAGAGAGTTAAAAGGTGCACCTATGCAATCAAATAGCTCTATTTCTGGTTCAATGATGGTCCATGCTACATGTAGACTAAGCTATGAGTTGACTGTTGCTTTCTCCCCTAATCAGTCTGAGCTGAGGGTGTGTCAGGATGGACACCTTCACCCAGAGCAGACTACGCTCCAGAGGCCTTCAGCTGGTGGGAAGAAAATGATCTCTGATCCTCACACCTGAATAGCAGAGATTTCAGCAGGTAAAACAACAGCCTCAACAGATGATCTGAGTGCCCAAAACGACTCGGGTAAGTTTCTCTGTCTCCACATTTGTCCCCCACACGAGCACCTGTCCTATCCTTTACTTGCGGCATGGGCTCTGGTTGGACTGTCATCAGCAGTGACACATTCCTCTCAAAAGTACCTGTGAGAGCCTGGTATTTTCCTCACACAAAAAAATACTCTGTCAAAAAGTTCCTGCCAAACTTTGTGTAAAATCATCTTAAAAATATTGGGAAAACCACTGCTGACCAGCCAATGTTGATTAAGCAGTCAGGTGGTTATTAATGGTATTATTACAGCTGCTGGTATTATGGAAGGATTATGTTAGTGATTTTTCAGGAAAACAGCATCTGCAGAAAATGCCTTCATTGTGATCAGCTAGGAAAAACTTTCAACAGGTGTCAAAAATGGCATACTACCATTCACAGCACCTAACCTTGACTCTTTAAAGCCAATAAAATGTAATTCTGCAATTTCAAAAATACGTGATGAATCAGAAATTAAATAGTTCAAAGAAGGGAAAGGATTGACAGTGGATGCTCAAACTTTCTGTCTCTCTATATATCACTTCTTTATGTATATTTATTGAAGGTTTTTTCCCCATGCCTTTCTACTCTTATAAATGACCTGGCAATTTACCCAGCTGAACATGAGCCGGCAGTGTGCCCAGGTGGCCAAGAAGGCCAATGGCACCCTGGCCTGTATCAGAACTAGTGTGGCCAGCAGGAGGAGGGAGCTGATCGTGCCCCTGTACTCGGCCCTGGTGAGGCCGCACCTCAAACACTGTGTTCAGTTTTGGGCCCGTCACTACAAGAAGGACATTGAGGTGCTGGAGCGTGTCCAGAGAAGGGCAACGAAGCTGGTGAAGAGAACAAGCCTTCTGAGGAGTGGCTGAGGGAACTGGGGCTGTTTAGTCTGGAGAAGAGGAGGCTGAGGGGAGACCTCATCGCGCTCTACAACTACCTGAAAGGAGGTTGTAGCGAGGTGGGGGTTGGTCTCTTCTGCCAAGTAACAAGCGATAGGACGAGAGGAAATGGCCTCAAGTTGCACCAAGGGAGGTTTAGATTGGACATTAGGAAAAATTTCTTTACTGAAAGAGTGGTCAGGCCTTGGAACAGGCTGCCCAGGGAAGTGGTGGAGTCACCATCCCTGGAAGTATTTAAAAGACGTGTAGATGAGGCGCTTAGGGATATGGTTTAGTGGGTATGGTAGTGTTGGGTTGACGGTTGGACTTGATGATCTTAGAGGTCTTTTCCAACCTTAATGATTCTATGACTCTATGATTCTATGATTCTATGATTATTGCAACTGAAGCTTAGAATATCCCTCCTTGCCTATGAACACATCCTACAAGAAGGTGTCTGATGTCATTCTACCTGATTCAGAGCTTATGTTCAAAGAGCCTGATCTAAAACCTGCTGAAGCCCATGGAAAAACTGGTTCTAGTGAATTTCAGGGAGGTTTTGATCAAGTCTAGAAGAAAGAAAACTGAGAGGTTTGTTTCCAACAACTTCCTGCTTCTCCTTCTGTGCTCTTTCATGAAGGAATCTGACCAAGTAATTGCACTTTTGCTTATTTCTTTCTATTAACACAACCTTGTATTTATCCTAATGAATCTGATTTTATCATTCTTATCCTCGTATCTCTTCAGTTTATTCTCTTGCCCTAAGATATGCCTTCAACAACCACAGTTAATTCAGTGGCTATGAATCAGTGGAGAACATTACACCTTATTTAAAATTTCTCTAATGTGTCATTGCTTCTCAGCTGGTCTCTTACGCGATTGACCACTATACCCTTTACCACATGCATGGATGTGGGAATGGAGTGCTGTTACATGACCCTCACTTGACACACTAACCTCCATTTAACAATTCACCATTAATTATTACTCTCTGCATTCAGTTATTCTTGACAATTTTGCATTTAGACTTCTCTAGATTCCCTTTGAAATTATAATTTGTAAATTCAGTAAATGTCTTGTTAAATTTATACATTATTTGATGAGAAAACAAATCCGTTAGATGAGTTGCCTTTTGAAAATGTTGTGTAGATGTATATTTTGTACCGTGTAAATCAATTGGAAGAGCATGTTGCTGATAAAGGATCTCTCCAAAATGGGATTAATGGCACACTTCTATTTCAAAAATAAATTGTACATATAAATTCATATTTCTGAAGAACTGACATAATATAGAAGCAAGACCGACAGGGATATTAATAATTCTGTCATCAAAACCAGTTTGATTATTGTATTTACAACATGATCTGCAGCTACCCTCGAAATGTTGAGGAGAAAACAAAACACTGAAAAATGTCTCACAAAGTTGGCACTACACATGCTATGCAAGCCGTGAGGGGGATGTGAGCAAGTGACACTGATTCCAGCATATTGCAACAGCGAAGTGATTAACTCCACCATAATAATAATGTTCTTTTAATGCATCTTTCAGGGGTGTAATTATAACTAGTATTACTAAAGTGCCAGCTGAGACCTATTATTCCTCGTACCATGTGCTATGCTGCAGACAAAATAAGAGAGAGCCACTTCATGCTATTACAAGATCTGGATACGTACCATCCCCTGCATGTCCATGTTTCTGTTCATATGGGAAAGGCACATGCTAAATGAAGGACTGTGGTGAACTTTAACTAGTTCCAGGATCTACAAACTGGTAGATCAAGGCTGCACTACAGAACACATTTGCACTGCTACAGAATAAAAGGGTTTTTTTTTCCTTTTTCCATTTTTTATACATTTTACAGAGACTGAGAAAGTTGTTAGTTTTCCTTTTTCCATCATGGCAATTGTATGGTAATGTTCACTTTTCTAAAGCTTGTAGAGAAATGTGGTGAGATTAAACCCTAAATGCTTTCATATGTTTAAAAAAAGAAGAAGAAGAAAAAAAAAAACAACTTAAAAAACTACCCAAGGATCAGGTTAGTCAGCCAACAAACCCAGCTGGGGTGCCTGATCCTCCACTGTGTAAATGTTCCCAGTCCTACTGAAGGTAATAGCAACTCTTATTTGTGGCAGCTGGGGATCTAGCCCATGAGGCCATAAAGCAAACGGTAAAAAATCCCATCAAACTAAACATAATACATACAATTTCAGCTACCTCCAAGGGCTCCTAAACTAATAAAATCTGAATTGAGAGCAAGGACATAATTAGCTCTATTTGTGTCATATTTAATTTTATCAATGATATAACTAATTGGCCCCTTTTCTATCTGTTTTCATTGTTTTCAGGCTTGACTCGCTTTTTGCTTGTACACTTGCCAGGGGTTTGATGGCATTGCTGTTCTCTGGAGTTAACCTCTGCAGGAAAGAAACATCTCTAGATTTGTACCAGGGTAGCAGAGAACAGAAGGGTGGATTCATGTTCGTTATTGACCTGCTCCTACACTCACTGTAACCATTGGAAAATGAATTATTAAACTGCCACACTATTTAGATTTTTATTTATTTTTAAGTATTCTGAAGTAAGCTTTACTTATTTTTCTGTGCCCATAATTTTTTTAAATGCATGACCACAGTGAAATAGTAACAACTGTTAAATGTACCTGTCTGAAAAGCAGGAAATTTCTTTTCTATGTTAAGATCATATTGCTCCCTTGAATTCACCATGCCTTTCCCCCCTCCCCTGCTTTATAGTGTGTGTAAAACCCATACTGTGTTTGAAAACTTGCCCCACTGCTGGTTTGCGTTCCAGCATTCTGATAATAATGAAGAAATTATTCATAAATTTATTCAGCATCCTTGCTACACGTTAAAGTAGGTTGCTAAATTGTTTGGTAGACATTCGTTTTCAATGTGTACTAAATAGGATCTTACTATATTTGATTTCACCTAATATATATCATGTAAAAGAAACATAATATCCACTCATGAAACTAGCTTGAAGATTGATTGAAATATTATGTTGCATTATGTAGTATGGACAAAATACAGTTAATTAAAGCAAAAGATTAGGACCAAATGAAATATGAACTCATCGAGACCCAAAATTTTACATATATAGGGCCTGATTCTAATTTACATTAGAGTTGATGTAAAATGTGAGTCACAGGGAAACCAATCAAGCCACACCTTTAAAACGGGTATAACTGATAGGATTACTGCTTTCATTGTCTTGAATGAAGAGAAAGGCTGCAATCAAAACGAAGCAAAGAAATATGGGTTACTGAAATTAAATTACTTCTGTGTTTTTTTTTCTTTAGTGTAGCTACCATTGGATGTTTTTTCCAGTTCTGGTGCCCACGTTTTCAGAGGATTTCAGAAGAGTGAGCAAAGCGATGGTGAATATGATTTATAACATAAGACTTTTGAATTTAGATCCAGATTTATCACGTGTATCATTAAGCAGCTAATACAGGCATCTCAAGGTTGGAAATGAATGCTACAGAGTCCTTCTATAGTTATTACTGGTCTTTCAGTGGAAAGAAAAAGTTATGGCCAGAGGGCAATAGTATCAACCTAAAAATGAGTCATCCAGTGGAGGTTCTTACCTCACCCTAGTGAGTATAAAGAAATTAATCTGGGACAAGTATTTGTAAAAAACTCCACCTTTTTTTAAACAAAAGAAAAGAGAGAAGGACTATAAAATATGTGGACAATAACATTACAAAAATGAATGGTTGGAACTGGAGATAGAAAAATTAAAATCAGTAATTCAGAAATAGTAATTAACTGTTGTAGCAACCTGGATTTTTTTTATCGTGTGTTCTAGTTCTACTGTGACTATTGGATCTGAAACAGGAATAAACTCGGAGGGATGAAATCCTATATCCTGCAAGTTTGGTTAAACAGCTTTAAAATTGACTGTCACCAGTTCTTTTCCTTCCCTCCAAGTAATTAAAAATCTACCTGTTCTGCACTTCTTTCCAGCCATAACACCATGCTGGAACCAGACGGGACCTCAAAATGCATATTCCTTTGAGCCGGTGACAAATTCTGTTCTTACGGTTTTGTTATCAGTGTTATCTGAATGCTAAATCCCATATATATGTCATAGATGGTACAACTATATATGTCATAGTGCAGAATTCAAACACAGACAGCAGATATGTAAACATAGCAACAATTCCTATGTTTTTATGGTTGAAGCAGATTTCTTGTTTCTGCTCAGTCTCTTTGTTTTGTGCTGGACACTGTTCGTAGGGTCTGGGGAGTCAGCAGCTCTCTCCAGATGGACATTCATGGAGCACGGCACGGATGTGGCTTGGCGAGTCCAAACCACCCACCTCCCGGCATTTGGCTCCAGAGCGTGTCCAGGGAGCAGGGCCCAGGGCACTGCTGTTCTCTGCCTGTTCTTGGCTGGTATCATCTCACAGCACAAACCATGCCAAAGATAATGTAGACCTGGCTGAAGAAACAGGGAACCACAATAGCCTCCATTCAGCCGTATACTTTCCACACTCACCTGTTGGGAAAGCGCAAACCCTAGGCTTTGCAAAAAAAGGCATTTTCATGAAGTTGTAGCATCATTTTAGGAAGGAAAGAAAAAAGAAAAAAAAGATCACTTCTCTAAAATGGATCATTCACAACAACACTAAACAGTGTAGAAACGTAATTCACAGAAATCCATTCTTTTTTATAATCTTTCTGGTTTCACTAACAAAGCCAGTCTGGAGGTTGGTCTTTCGTGTGACTGAGTCAAAAACCACTCTGAAATTCTGTGTTTATAAACTGGAAATATATTTTAGCAATGCCCTCTGCTTTTTTTTGCAAAGATTTCCAGCTTTAAGTAAAGAGATCAACATTAAAAAATGGTTTTTTTAAATGTCTCAATACTGATTTCCCAGCTTCTTCTATAATTCCGGTTAATTAAAGGTAAATTAAACCCAACCGTGTCACCCAATTACATCCACATTGCCCGTTTTATTACATGTGTCTAGGCTGACAGCATAAAGAATTGCCTTCAATAGAAGAAAAGCAAATTATTCTCTATTTAAACTGCTGGGACGGCATTTTAATTCTTTAACACTTGATAAGCACTTAACATAAGAGGACAAAATTACCTTAAAGAATCAAACCTTCTGTTTTTCAATTGACTTCAGTAACTTGAAGCTTTTTAATTAAGTACACCAGAGCAGTTTATTGCTTTAGCTGGTTCTCTGTACCTTTGAGTCTTCTAAAGTATAAACCCTTTTATGTGGTAATAACATTCCATATAGGTTTTCAAACAGCATAAAGGTATTGGTTTAGCCTATTTATGCTTAGCTCTCTACATCTGCTAAGTAATTGCTTTTTTCTTAAATGAAATATTAGAACACTAGAGCATGTACTTTGTATGTATAGACATTGTGGATAGTGTATAATAAAATCATTCATGCTGCAGTAATTAAAGCTGTGTCAGCATTTTCATTGCAAACTCCATTTTTCAAGTGTTTATAATTCAGCCATAAAAAATTGTCTTGGACTCTTTCCACCATATCTGAAGGCCAAAAAAATATATCCATAAAGAAGTTTACAAGTTTTGAACACTTGTTTCACAGGTGTAGAACTTAAAAACCATTTTGATTTACAAATGAAGTTTGACAAGTAGCCACTGGCATTTTTAAACTCAAACAAATCCAAAACACTTGAGATTATCAGGTTCATAAAACCGTGCTTTCTATGAGATTGTATTAATTGCTGCAAATGGCTGTTGTCATCCCTCATCAAATTTGTGATTGGTCATGAAAATACTGGTAAATGCTAACAATAAGTAAATTTGTAGCCTACAAGATCTTAAATCTAATAATGTGAAGTGTGATTGACGTATTCTTTTATCAATGCAAGTATATGTACATTTAACTCTTTGTAAAGGTGCTAAATCAAAACCCTATGCTAAATCCAAGCACTATGGAAGTCAGTGTGAGTTTTGGCAGGATTTTCTCTCTGGAGACAGCAGTTATCTGTTTTTTTACAGATCCAATACAGCATGGGCATCAGCTGTGTCTGCTTTCCCACAATACCCTGTTAACGTGCCTTAAACCTGGTGTGAAGGGAGCCGTTGCAGTGATAACAGAGTAGCTCATTTGACATGTCATTAAATCTTTTTTCTCAGTCTGCTAAAATGGCTGCCGAGTCAGGTCATTTGGATGGAGTTTCTTGTTACAGGACAAATGGATGGATTGTGGAACCACAACTAATTCCACGAAATAACGAACAGGACTTTGCTTGGTATATCCCTGCCACCTCACACATACACTCATCAGCTTGTGGAAATTTGGCCTGTGAAGACATGGAAGCATTGATCCATGGACCATCAAGCTTTGCTGGCATAGTGCGTCCTTGTAGATGCGTAAGGAGCCCTGACAGAGCTGTTCTCTGCAGTGCTGGCCATCTGCACAGCCTTCTCAAATCTCTACTTCATCAAAGGGAAATGCACACCATCTCTATTAAATTAAGGGTGGGTTTTTTACCACTAATAAGGTTGAAAGTGTGATTATCTTTCAAGCAGAATAACCCCTGTAACTTCTGTTCTGTCCTATCCTACCCTATCCTATCCTTGTTACAAATCAACACCGTAGCACCGTATCACTTTTCAGCTGTGCATTATCCAATGGAAGATCTGTCAGGGATGAATCTTTTTGTCTTGCTAATGGAGGCAAACAGAAATAAGCTTTGCCCTGCAGAGCAAAAACCTTTGCAAACCACTACCCTCAGGCCCTGTTCACACCTATTCTGCATATTATTTGGTTTGGAGAGCCATAAGGCTTCATGTGGTGTCTCTATGCCCTAAAACATAACTATTGTTTTGTTTTGTTTTCATCTCGATACGCATGAAATATTGTGAAGGCTGTGTTTCAGCTGTTTAGGTATGCCCAGGATCATGAGGTGAATGCCCCATTATGTGGTAGGGCAGCTTGGACTAGGAAGACTTTTTGGGGTGATGTTGGAAGATTCTGCATGGGACAAAGGTGGTATTCTTGGTGACATACCTGTCTGTAACTTTTGTGTCCCTATAGAGACCCCTTTGCCCTCTTCAAAATCTTGACTAGGACAGTAGATATGTGAGGCACTATCTTTGGAACAGGAATATATTTGGGCTTACTAATAAACTAGTTCTTTAGGAATTTTACAAAACTTGATTTAGAAAAAATAGTTTGTTTTTTTTTTTTCTCATATTGCCACAGCATTGAAAAGAAAATCTGTGTTTGTGTGGATGCACAAGGCCTATGATTTAAAAACCAACATTACTAAAACCGTACCACATACCAGTTCTCGAGATGGAGGGGTCTATTTGCACTGTGAGAAAACCTACTGAGGTAAAAAAAACCTTCCAGTAGAAATCACATTACTTTGTACAATGCATGTTTCTTTCATTTTCTCCAATGTAAATTTTGAGGGTAACACTAATGTTATTACACAGGTATAACACACATCTGTGATATGCACCATGTGAATTTGCTGTGCTGATATTTCAAAGACTGGTTTACATTCATGGAGCTTTTAAAGTCCAACACAACCTTCTGGAAATTTAACAAACACATTTTTGACCTCAACCCTTCCTGTGTGCAGTATTGTTGGCCAGTTTGTCCCAATTTTACAGGTTTTTAATTTCAAAGTTGTCAGAGTAACAAAACTCGTAGCTGGTGTGACTTTAAAACAGTTCAAAATAAAAATTGAGTCCTGCTGTTAATTCCAAAGAAGCAAATGAGATAACACCTGAGTTGAATTTAATATAGTAAGTCCAAAATAAGATTTGGAAAAAAAAACACAAAACAATCCTATTGTTTAGTCTAGTTAAATCTTTTTCTCACTCTTAAATTTAAAGGAAAAAAAAATAATGAAAAATAAATTATTCTGATTCATGGTTTCCTTACTACTGTTTTCTGAGGTTTTACACCAGAGTATGAGCTACTGAATCAAACTTGTAGTCATTGTGCATGGGATTTGTGCATATCATGGGGTTCATATATCTTTATCACCCTTTAAAGAATAGCAGTAAAAAAAGGCCAGAAAGCCTTTCCCATTAATCATTTCAAGTGAACTCACATTTTTAGAACAAGGACAGAGGCATGTTGCTCTTAAAATGCACTCCTTTGCTGTTTGTTTTAATAACATTTGCACTCCAGTGCCTCATAGGAAGAAGAGGATAATACGCAGCTTGGCTTTAGAAAAGCATGATTTTCAATTTCTTCCTGCAGTTTTAGTTCCATTATTCCTGAATATTTGTATTTACTGCCATCAGCATCCAAGCTGCTCACTTCTGTTGAAGACCAACCTGCTAGTAATTATGAGAAAAGTCACTTGACAAACTGGTACTGGAATATGAGAATGATAAATCAGAATGACAGCATTAGTTTATACAAGCACTTTATGTGACCATCCACAAGTCCACATATTAAGAATAAAATTATCAACAATCAACAAATCAACACCTCTTTACTGTGACACCACTGAGTTTAATTAGTGAAAATAACAGCTTTATGGTATTTTAAGACTGTTATTCTGATACAGAGCACCAAGACAGAAAAAATGTAATCATTGTCTGAATGCACCAGAAATTTTGAAAAACATTTTTTTCACTTGAGGTGATTTAGTTTTAATATAGACAGCAGCAAGAAATCTTTTATTGTATCCAGATTCCTAAAACATTGGCTTATCTTTAAATCTGACCTACTTGGTATTAAATATTATTTAAAAAGTATGTGTCAGACATTCACTACCAAAACCTAATTATCTATGGACGTAAGCTTTCTAGATCAAAGGCTTAGTTTTCATGGCAGTACCTAAAATGCCCTCTTAAGTAACAGCTCATGCATCAAATCATCATTGATACTTACTTAACGTAAGAAGAATGAAAACCAAATTATGTTCATTTCTACCTAAACTCACAGAAGTAACCAAGACTTAGTGAAGTAAAATTTGAAAATTTGCTGAGTATTGGTGTAAACAATTGGTGTGATTTTAATGTAAAGAGCACTAGCAATGCTTTCTAAATAGACATGCAGTACATTGGCCTTAGCAGAACAAAGATCTGAACTAGCTTAGAATTGATGTTTTATATGAAGAATAATAATACAGATGAAGAGAAACTTTCTTCAGTGATTTCTTATGGAAAATATTTTGGATTTGTGGAATATACATGATTTGAGGTTTTCCTGTAACCCTAGCTAATGTCCTGGTAATCTTTTGATGCTCATCAGTAACACATTGTTATGCCTATAAGCACTTTTTCTACATCTTTTTCAGTTTAAGACTCATTAAATCTTTAGCAGCCATGAGTAATAGTATCAAAGAAGATAATACAAGATTCATTGTGTCATACAATAACTATAGCTTCCACTACACTAACAAATGGGGGTAAAATTAAAGCCTTCTGTAGAAATGTTAGTTATAGAAAGAAAAAAGACTTGCTTAATATTTATGTCTTTGGTGAAGTTTTGTTAGTAAACGGTATGGTCAAATTATGCCTATTAACAAAATATTTTCAAAATGACTACTGATTAATTAACAAATTCTTTATTTCTATAGATTACTGAAGTGTTAGACACTGTGCTTTCATTATAAATCTTAAGTACAACTGACAATCTGCCATTGGGCTCTTGGTTGAACATGGAACTAATATAGCTAAAAATCTCAAATGTCTGTGCCTAAACTAAGCCTCCTAGGGTTGTATTCATGCATTTAAACAAAAGGCCTAAGGAAGACAAACTTAGGTCTGAACATCTAGGTGAATAACTTGTGCTTTCAGATCTGGATAATTTTTCAGATCCTGACCTTTTTCTTTTTTTTTCACACACAAAATTAATGTAAAAGTGGGTGGTATAATAATTCCAGTAACTGACATATTGCTGTAAAGTACACAGTCAGCACTAACTAGTAATTAATATCAGAAATAAATATTGTTGCTCAACATACTGCTACTTGCTCTTTTTTGGGTAAGAGTAATGACAATCAAGTTTATACATAAATCCAGAAGTCTGTTACACTCATGAGTTGTAGCTGAGGTCACGATTAGGCTCTATGATATGGAAATGCTACATTTTTCACGTTCAAATTAATTTAGGCACTGAAGCCAACAGAAGAGGTCTTGAAGGATCCAAAGCTCCATTTCAAGTGATGAGAAAGCACAGGACATAACATTTCTTGTGAGTATATGTGTGTATAAGTGCATGTGTATATCAGAAAGATGGTGGAAGAAAGAAAAAAAGTAGCTTAAGTGGTTACACAGCACACACGCAAAACTCACAGTCCTAATAAACAAATGGGAAGAAAAGGTATCACATGATGCTTATTTAAAATATTTAAAAGTTGTGCTATTGCAAAAATGCAATACAAAATATTAGATGATACTGTAACTTACATGCAAATGCATAATGTCTGAATTTAAAAAAATACATTAAAACCCAATAGTTACACAGTATGTATGATCAAAACACATGTCACTTTTTTGGTTTTCTTGAATTAAATTGGCTAGCAAACTGAAATAATTGTTGTCCGGTTTGTTTCTGTAAATAGAAACTTATCTGTTGATAACATCCTTTTTTGTTCCTATCCCTAAATGCCTTACAGAGCAATGAGTTGCGTTGAAAGCAAAGGATAAAGTACCACTCAAAATTTGTTAGATTGGCAAAAACAGAGTAATTGGTTTTGATCTGAATATTGGCAGAGTACTTGATGTGAGTATGATAGGGAGAATGTCTCCCATAAATCTATCACCTCACTTGTATTTGGTTGTACCTTAACCTCAGGTATACTGCAACATTTAGGACCATTTTTTACATAGTATTATTACGTAGGGATTGTTGCAGTGTTGTATTCAAGATACATACATACTGACATAAAGTAAGCAGGAGTTTCTTGTGAATTCACACTTGCACTTTGCAACTGTGAAAGAAAAGCACTCCTGATTATGGCTTTTAAAGTCTAAAAGCCATTTTCCACTGGATTAAATTTTAGAGAGAGAAAATGCCTATTGCTATTTATTAGTTATGTTATTTATTAGTGATCCAGTTCTCTGAAAATGACTTTCTATTAATCACAGTCTGACCTTGCCAATAAGGGGCAGTTGTTGGAGCCAGAGAATAACTGCACTATTCGAGTGGAGGAACTGAACTACTACAGTGTTCATGCACTATGGAAGTCACAATGAAATTAGATTCTCTCCCTGTAGGGGGTAGACGTTGACCGCTGTCTGATGCCAGCAACTACAGGTCTAAATATTTCTTCTGAGATGGTTGTTTTACCTTTCCAAACTTCCAAATTCATCCCTTTTAAATTGCCATATTTAGAAGCTTACTGTTAACAGACTGGATGTTTTTCAGCAGCAGAGTTAGGCTAATGGCTATCATGCACAAAGGATAACTGTAGCAGCCTAAGGCCATGGCTAATTAAAAGGGCCATATATACTTGTCTGTCCAAGAGCAAAGAAAATAACTCTTCTGTGGAAGGGAAGACTACTGAAAGTATTTTATAAGCATAACTATGCAGACTCATTTGTTCCACTTCCAGTGTTGACAACAGCCACCAACCTGGGTAATAGTTCGGAATAAATTAAGCCTAAAGTGAGAAGTGTCATCTCATTGGATCCTCCAGAAAATAAATTCAGACATACTTCTGGTATGAATTCTTAAACTGTGTCATCATCTACTTGAGATACCGGCAGATTCTTTTTACACTGCATGTGTTTATTTCTCAGACAGAACATTTTGTATATGCAACGGACACATTCTTTTACATTGGCTGACATTCCACCTGAAAGTCCATCACAGCAAGCTTGTTAATGTGCTTCAGGATATACGGTACAGTAGTAAACAGACTCCCAATAGCAAAGTAAAACTCTGGTAGGAGGCTCGAAGAATACGTGTGTGCTAAGATCAAATCTTGACTTCAAGTTCAAGCGCAGTTTAACAGCGAATCCGAAGTTGTAAATGTAAAGTAAAGGCAATTTTAAGGCTGCTTTAAACCAAGCATGAAAGACTGAGGAGTCAAAGTTGAGATTCTATACATCTGGTTCTAATATGCCTCTTGCATTTTAGACAAGCGACCTTCTTTTTTTGTTTCAAGCTTTACTATCACTGTAGTTGATACAGTTTGTTAGTTTATAGTTTGGCAACATTCTCATTATGTTTGAATCAATAGTTTGGTAAACAAAATAATGCAGCTCTTTTTTTCAGGTTAAATTATTTTTATTTTTTAATGCCTAACACTTCTAATTCTTGCTTCCTCCTTTCCCTCCTCTCTTCCACTCCCCCCAAAAGAAAAAAAAAAAAAGCGGCTTAGAGTATTTTACTTTCTTCATTTAAGGATTTTCATTTATGCATTTTATAATAAAAATTACTAATCCCTACTTCTGCTCAGTAACCAGATATTGTACAGACACATATCTTAACAGAGAAATGGACCTGTGTGTTACTAATATCATTATATAGCTCAGTTTTAGATAAGAAAGCTGCTTCAGACCAGCTGCATGGTCTGAGCAATCAGACTGAAGTGGCAGGACAAGGGCACAGTGTAAAATGAAACAGGAAGAAATACACGGGGGATCCACATGCAAACATTATTCTGCTTCATTTCTGCACCAGCCTTTAGAGGATTCCCTCAAAAGTAAACACAGTTAATTAATTCCCAAGTAAAATAAGTAAACACAAATTTTCCACTTACTGTGTGCTGTGCTTTGTCCGTGCACTGAAGAGAAGAGACAGTTCTGCAGCGCTCACCTAGATCCAGGTTGCTTTCTAAATTAGTCATACATGTAAGCTGGAGGAAGCTTTTTGACTTTTTAACCGTGCAAAGAGCAACCCATCTCACTGCTGCTAGACAACCCTTCAGGACATTGTGCTGAACTTCAGCACAAGAGCACGGCATCTATTACGCTTGAGGCTCTACCATTTCACCTACACCTGGGTGGATCTATCAAGCTTCATCTCTATTAGGGCGGTTTGACTATGCGGTTTAAAGAAAAAAATAAAAAGAGAGAGGGGGAG
>NW_009195336.1:0-4954 GCF_000690835.1 Fulmarus glacialis | reverse complement strand
GAAAGAGAGAGGGAGAGAGAGAGAAAAAAGGGCTTGCCGTTGTCACACTTGTTTCCTATTAAAGAGCCTTACGGTGGATTGAGTAATTGTGTACGAAGGTAGTCTGGCTGGCAGATGTGTGCAGCCCCAGTGGAGCACTAGATTCAAGGCAGATGGGTTGTACCAGGGCGCAAACAACATTGGAAAAAGAGAGGCGTGATTAAAACAGCAGGCCGCTGTTTTACAGTGCTAGAAGTGGGGATAGCATGAAAGCTCCCAGGAACTAAAGCTCCCCAAAACGGGAACTGTACAGACACAAGCAAACTGCAGTAAAACAAATCTGATAAAGCACAACGGATGATCAAATTGACCGAGTTATGCAATACTGAAGCCATCATGATTATTAATGAGCCTCTCTCCCCTCCTCCTCCTTGCAGGCACTTACATTAGAAATACTGAGTTGCAAAGAGCATGAGCATGGGTTTATTCAAAACAGAATCCTGGGCTACTGTACAGTCTGAGGCATCTTTTGGAAATGGATTAGAGTTGCTTTGAGGGTTTTACATTGTCTGTCAGGTCTGGTTCAGTTTAAAAGAAAAAGAGAAGCTGAGCGGTGGGAGTGAATCTGCCGTTAGCAGTTACTTCTGAGAATGGTTGAGGCAGATTATCAGAGAAGTGAACAAGGAATCCTTATTATAAACTTCTGTCTGACATGCATAGGGCCAAAATCAGCCCCTGTATAACCACACCAGTATATGTCGGGGTGATTTTGTCATGCTGCCTCTCCCAGGTTATTGAAACTTGGCTACAGCAGATGGTCGGAGAATCCCTGTTATCACAACAATGGTTTGTAATAGTACACGTTAAACTCCTACGCAGACAGGAGAGAAGGGCTACTTGTATAGTACTGAAATGATCTCAAGTGCAGAGCTCCCATGTGTGAGCTCATGTGTGCACCGGCTGTCTACTTTGAGGTTTAAGTAGAACTTAAATAATGTTTGCCCACCTTTTGCTGGACTTCTACTCAGAAATGATGAGTCTGATACAATTCCCTCAGTGAATCTCTACTGCAGTTTTTTCCACTAATGGTGAAAGACACCACAGAGCAGATGCCTGCATCTAAGCTCATCATCCTGGGACGCCTTTGTGGTCAATGGTGAGAAACAAGCACTGCTAGGAGGCAACTAGTCTGAGCCTGTGTAGGTATCTAAAGGAGGTCGAGCAAATCACATCCTGTTCCTATTGATTATCATGGCATTTCAGATTTGCGTTAACTAAGGTAAATCCCCCAGTCTGCATGTCTGATCCTCAACCAGTTTAAATTAGCATTGATCAGTATAGTTATGATGTTTTGTAAGAACTGAGATTATGGTCATGCAGCCCAAAACAATGCTACTACAGTATTCTAGGGTACCATTGTAGGACACTATAGTACTTATTTATTGTGTATAGGGAATGCTGGTCCTTAATATCTACCAGCTGTTTTATCAGGCCCTTTAGACAAGCATGGTTTATATACAAAATCCTATGGATATTTCCCATGTAAGCTCTTGTTATTAATTTTTCAATAAGGCCCATTCATATCCAGGTAACTGAAACAGCAAAGGAAACATAAAAAATGGGAAAATATTTTTCTTTTTATAGCAAAGTTCCTTTTTTTCCATGTCCTAGAATTGTTTTAACACAACGTGAGTTTCACAAGAATGTATTTTTCATTGCTCCCCCAGTTTAAGAAGCTAGATTGTTGGCATGCTCTTCTCTCTTAATAAAGTTTCTTAGCCAGACAAAAGAAATGAAGCAAGAGTTAGGGATTAATGAGCCTTAAAATTCATATACAGGAGTTGCCTATACCTAAAGTTAGAAGAAATCTGAATTTAGAAGTCTTAAATTCTGAGTCTGGCAGTAGCAGAATGCCTCAGGCCTCACAACACTGAATAGTTTGTTGTCCTTTTCATGCATACATTTTTGAGATCCTTGGAAAGCAAGGGGTTCACCTTCAATCTAGAAGCATTTTGTCAGACTGCTGATGGAGTAGCCTTGTACGAAATGGACTTCCAATTTTCAAAACCACATGGATTCTAACGCACAACACTACTGTCCACCTAATAGCAACAGGCTTTCTGGAATTAGATGCTTTCAATGCCTGCACTTTTCATGAGATAGGAAAGGATTCCCTGGCTCAGATTTAGCATAGGAGAACTACACTGTTTAGCCTGCTAGTTGAGACATTCACCTGAGGCAACAAAGATGGAAAATGTCTCTTTTTCTGTTTACCACAGACTGTTTATTCAAAGACAGTTTAATGAAAAATACACAAACAGTCTTTGACAGGCGGCAGAGCTGGATTTGACCCCTTCAGGAAGAGAAAGGACCAGACCAAGGATCAGGATATTTATATTCCAGAAGAGGGTTTCAACAGAAGTATTTTAGAGTGAAAGGCAGCTCTGTTACAGGCATCATTTCTGCCCCCCTCCTGCCTTCTCTGACCTTCTGAAATGAAATCAGTAGACATACACTTTCAGGGAAAGAATCTAAATGAAAGAAGATACGTAATCCAGCATATAAATGAGGTGCCTCAAATACGCAGAAGGAGGCATTCAACAATGACCTCTTCTCCCGTTTCCTCTCACTCAGCACGCTGGGTGCCGAGGGTTACGTTCTTGGTTCCTTGGGTGCTGTGGAAAAGGTCAGGGTGTGTGCACAAAAGACTGACTTTAGGCCAAAGAGAGGTATACTTGCCCAAGTGTCCCTCAACAGTCAAAGTCAGATGGGTCTACAAGTGGCAGCAGCCTGCGGACAATAGACTGGGGAGAATAATACTGTTTAGTTCTAATGTCTGTGCTCTCAGTTAGCTCCACATCCAAAATTACATAGTTTTCATTTTCTGTGCTAATTCTTTACCAGGGTGACTGACCTGTGTAAAGTACAGGTAAAAACTAGCAGGATCTGTGCCTTCTCTGCACTCCTTATCCAACCATTGGGAGTCACTGGGAGACAGCACTCTGCCATCTTGCGAAGGCATTGACATATCTTGAGTCTTTCTCATCTATTTATGCAGAAATTACTGCAGCTATTATTGAGGAACTGCCAAGGGATGCTGGCTTGTCCTTTATATTTTAAATATGAATTTTCCTGGGAAATCTGTCTTTTGCCATGTAGTTCCTGGCACGTAGTTTTATTTGGTTACTGAGAAGAGAACCTTCCAGAATGGTGGGTCTGATTCTCCTCCCATTTACCCCTCTGCAACTCACTGACTTCAGGATAAGTCCCTTCCTGACATCTCCAAGAGTGTTAGGATGGCTCTGTTGTCTATGAAACTGTTACATGACCACCCACTATTAAACAGATGTTCCCTGGCTCAAAATATAAATAGAGTCTGGAGCGTGAAGCTGGCTGTGATTTATTTAGGTAACTGTGACCTTGTACGGAAATATTCTCACTTTTTTCTTTTTGGCAAAAACCTCTTTGATTTTCAGCAAAAGAAAGCTCCTGGGCTAGAAATGGGCTTTTCCTTCACATATAATTATATTGAGATTTACCTGAGTTACAGGATGTAAAAAATGCCTTCCTCAGGAAAATATAGGCAGAATAAAAAATAAAATAAAAAAAGAACAGAATAATTTTAGAAACTGTGTCCATATCCTCGCTTTAGTGAAATGATTCAGGTAACAGCCTGCATCTCAACAAACTAAATGATTCAAGTGTCTTGTTCAAAAAACTAACATTCAGTCAATATTTCCCATAGGATGTCTCTGATTTCTCTCCAAAAAATCTCAAGAAATTGTAAGAACTGCCCCATTGGACTAATGGTATTGCAGGGAGGACTGATGATCTGGCAGCAGACTGGTGGCAGAACTGTAACTGTGATGGGAAGGCAAGAGGAGACAAGGTGGCAACTGGAAAAGGCTCAGTGAGTTGGCTATGGAATGATGGAGCTCACCTGGAGCAGTTGTGAACCTAGGGATTTCATTGACACCTCCTTTCTGGCAAGAGAAGCCTGGTCTTTTTATTGGTAATAGGTAGAAAAGCTCACAGAAACTATACAACCCTTAAAAGGGTGGTGCCAACCTTCTAGGCTTGATGGTTACTCCCTGAAACCAGTGGTGGAGATGCCTACATGACACATCTCTCCTCTACCTCTGTGCAAGTTACTCTGCGTGTGTGTTAGATCAAGCTCCGTCTAGCGGTAGCAGAATTGCAGGTTACACACTGAATGACTGCATTTATGTCCAGCAAATCTGTGTGTTTTTTCAGAAGCAATGAATTCGTGGGGAGAGGGCTGCAGAAAATTTTAAGGGAGGAAAAATGGGATGTTGGGGAGCAGACTGCTACATTGCCAGAACAATCCATCCCACCCCCTGACTACTCCCAAGCTGCCTATAGTGCAATAACCTGTCTTTAAGGATCCCATACAGCCCACACACTACTACAAATTGAGTGCCTCTGACTTGGGCCAGGAGATTTAAACTGCCCTCAAATTGTTTTTTTGAGCCTGAACAATGAGTTGGAGATTTAAACTGCCCTCAAATTGTTTTTTGAGCCTGAATAATGTTATGTGAGTTGGATGTAACTGGAGGGGGGAGGAAAGTGCCCATAACCTTGACTGCCCCTTGCTGCTGTAGGAAGAGTTCAGGGCTAGGGCTGGGCTTTGGGGACAGCAGTCTCACCTTCTGTTAATTACTTAGGTTTCCAAAGATAATCATAGAATCATAGAATCATTAAGGTTGGAAAAAACCTCTAAGATCATCACCGTCAACCCAACACCACCATGCCCACTAAACCATGTCCCTAAGCACCTCATCTACACGTCTTTTAAATCCTTCCAGGGATGGTGACTCAACCACTTCCCTGGGGAGCCTGTTCCAATGTTTAACCACTCTTTCAGTGAAGAAATTTTTCCTGATGTCCAATCTAAACCTCCCTTTGCGCAACTTGAGGCCACTTAATCTTGTCCTGTCACTAGTTACTTGGCAGA
>NW_009195335.1:271-1327 GCF_000690835.1 Fulmarus glacialis | reverse complement strand
CCCCTTTTTTTTCCCCCGCTTATCTGGAATAAAAACTTCACTGCAGAGAGCCCCCACTCGTGTCTGCCCCGGGGGTGGGTGAGGACCCAGCCCCCGCGCAGCGGTGCGGAAACCCCTCCGCACCCGCGCTCCACGGTTCCGCTGCAAACCCGCAGCAACCGGCGCATCGGCCCCGAGCAAATTCCGCGCATCCCAGCGGGAATTCCAGGCTGAAAGGGGCACGGGGCTCAGCCCCCGCCGCCCCAGCGCTGCTCGGTCCCATCGCAGCATCAGCCAGAAACTGCCACAGCGGAGTCTGCGGCGAGGAGGGGGAGAGGGGGTTCATTGATAGCTTAAAGCGCTAAAAACAACCGTTCTCATGTTTGGGGAGGCAATTGGATTTATTTCCTTCCAACTCGTAATAGATTCTCTAGAGCATCAGAGAGATTATTTTATAAAGTAAATTCAAAGCAGGCTGTTCATTAGATCCCATTATTACTAAAAGGGGACGATCAGTTGGAAAAAAATCTGTCTAATTTGGAGGAAAAAAACCACACGTTTTAAATAATTTCTGTAACTTTTGCTACCTTTGGCGTTTTTGGCAAGAGAACAAATAAAAACCCGGAGGAGTTAGAAGTGTTTTTTCCCCTCTCTCTTTTTTTTTTTTTTCCCTTCTCAGTGCCACATAACAGCCTTTCCTCCTTCAACTTCAAAGAGGACTGAAAGGACAAACATTCTGATACAGCTAATAATACACGGAGAGAAAGAATTTGCATTCCTTAGCAAATATAAGTGCTCATTAATAGAATCATGTATTGAACCCGGAGGAGTTAGAAGTGTTTTTTCCCCTCTCTCTTTTTTTTTTTTTTCCCTTCTCAGTGCCACATAACAGCCTTTCCTCCTTCAACTTCAAAGAGGACTGAAAGGACAAACATTCTGATACAGCTAATAATACACGGAGAGAAAGAATTTGCATTCCTTAGCAAATATAAGTGCTCATTAATAGAATCATGTATTGGGCTAAGAACACCCTGCCAGTACCGCTGGGAGATACAAAGTGTTCATGTGCGGAAGGTT
>NW_009195335.1:0-257 GCF_000690835.1 Fulmarus glacialis | reverse complement strand
TTGTTGGAGCCACATCTTCTCCCTTTCCCCCCGACAGATATATTAGGTCAACGATTACTATTTTAAAAAAAAAAAAAAAAAGTGAAGTAATAGTCATAAAGGAACAGATGGGGACAGAGTGCCCTGCGACTTCTGAAAGACACAGCAAGGACTCCCTGCCTATAAATTCATCAAGATAATGCTAATTGCACTCTTAG
Source organism: Fulmarus glacialis (assembly GCF_000690835.1). Classification (NCBI taxonomy): domain Eukaryota; kingdom Metazoa; phylum Chordata; class Aves; order Procellariiformes; family Procellariidae; genus Fulmarus; species Fulmarus glacialis. Next base: position 60 of record NW_009195335.1, on the reverse strand, counting down.
GCCGTGTCGTAGCTCCCAGCCGGCCGCCCTGCCCGGGCGTCCCGCATCCCCGCCCGCATC
>NW_009195334.1:0-18262 GCF_000690835.1 Fulmarus glacialis | reverse complement strand
CAGCTGATGGAACTGGGGCTGTTTAGCCTAGAAAAGATAGGCTGAGGGGAGACCTCACAATGTCTTCCAACTACTGGAAGGGGGGGAAAGGAGGTTGTAGCAAGGTGGGTGTTGGTCTCTTCTGCCAAGTAACTAGTGGTAGGACGAGAGGAAATGGCCTCAAGTTGTGCCAGGGGAGGTTTAGATTGGACATTAGGAAAAACTTCTTTACTGAAAGAGTGGTCAGGCCTTGGAACAGGCTGCCCAGGGAAGTGGTTTTGAGACACCATCCTTGGAAGTATTTAAAAGACGTGTGGATGAGGCGCTTAGGGCCATGGTTTAGTGGGCATGGTGGTGTTGGGTTGACGGTTGGACTAGATGATCTTGGAGGTCTTTTCCAGCCTTAATGATTCTATGATTCTATGATTCTATTAAGAAATACAGTCCTTTTGTCATTAAAGTAATTGAGAACATCTTATGATAGTCCAAATCCTTTAAAACAGTGAATGTTATTTACTTTCTCTGGTTGAGAAACTGAAAAAAAAGTATTGGAATAGCATCCCAGTTTAGTCCATGTGCTTGTACATTCTGAGCTTTGGTTTGCAACGTGTAAGCTTTCTGAGTGACAGATAATTAAGCCATGAAAATCTCAGGCATACTGATTCAGAAAAGGTATTTTGGGCTTCCAATGGGAATTGTTATATTTCGGTTTTAACATATGTAAATGAAAACTCTTGTGGTGTACTATGGAGCACATTTCCTCCTTAGGCTCAAACTCTGCATGGGCAAATTGTTTTGATCTGCAAGCTACCATTCCAGTATATGTCAACCATAGAAATGAAAAATCAATACATTATTTAAAATAGCCTGATACCTAGTAACATACAAATGGCTCAACAATTTATCACTGACTGCAGAGGCATATCTGAATGATATTGATATCAATAGTATTAGAAAAGCTTAATGTGCCAGTAGAAAATATGTATATGTATATGTATATGCATTCAAAAAAGAAAGAAAATATTATCTCTATGACTAATACTGTGCGACTTTGGCCAATAGTATCCACATGTGGATCTGTCAGAAATTGAACAGAAAAATATCGTACTAGAGGTATTTTGCTCCTTGGTAAAATATGAGTGGTAAACTCAAAAAGTTATTTATTAATGTGCTACCATCTATTTATTTTGGAACAATCATTTCAGAGTTTAGCAGCAAATTACAGCAGAATTTTACTTTTATGAAAGTTCACACAAGCAAGTCTGGAAGTTTCTAATTGCAGGGGAAAATGAAACCCAATTCCATCTCCATTTCCTCCATCACCTAAGCACCAAGTGACTCAATTTCCAGCACAATTCTTTAACCTAGCAGTTTCTCAGTTCTAGCTTTCCTGTGAATTACACATGGCCACAAAAGCAGCACCATGTCACTACTCTCTGAAAAAGTATTGTCCCTCCTCCTGTACTGAGGAAGTTCCAAGCAATTTAAAGAAAAGATTTCTTCTTAATCCAAATTTTTCAGCTTAGGCTCTGGAGTTGACATAACAGCATTGTGTAAAATTAATAGTAATCTAGTAGAAGATAAAGAGGTCCTTCATTTTGAAATTTTACTTTCCACCAAGTACTTGAGTTAGTGTTGCAACTCCCACTTCCTGCTAGACATCCCTATTGCATGCAGCTTACAGCTTTCTGAACTTTACTTATCTTCATTTAGTCAGTAACTTGCAATCACTTTTTGTGGCTGGTATCTGTAAGACTGTAATGGGTGCCGCAAGGCTACCATGTTGTCTATTTGGGACTGCGCTGAGAAAACAGAATAAAGACTTCCATAGGAAGTCTCACAGGAACCCCTCTCTGTGAGAGTCATTAGTCTCCAAGACATTTGTGTCCTGCCTGATGGCTTTGAGCCAAAATTGAGGTATAATTTTTCATATATTAAGGCTTCAACATTTCAAACTCACTGCTTTACCTGTTGCATCTTTCTGCCATGCTCTCAGTCAAATGGCACTGGATTAATTTTAAAAGAAAGTTTGGCAGACTAAACCTCAAAACCACACATATCAACATCTCTTTCAAAACAGATCTTTGCAGTCATCTTCAGGATGTGCTGCAAAAGACAGCAAAGAGCTTCCAGGCTCTTTGTTTCCTCCCTGAGGAAGGATAGACGGTTTCTATTTTAGAACTGCAGTCTTAAGTACAAAAGAAATTCTTGGGATTTTTTTTGCCTAAATATTTTCATTATATTTAAACATAGTGACGATGACATTTTCCTCACTTAAAATACAAACAAACAAACAACAACCAGTTGTTATTAGAAAAAGGCACCTTAGCAAGGAAAAGTGTTTAGGAACAGACCCAGGGTTTTTGAAAATATGACATAATGCTAGCAGAACTCCACCTTTTTAGACTGCCTTTATGGGTTCAGGTATTTCAAGAACATAGCAGTTGATTTAGTCCCCTCATGACTCATGTGAATGGACCTCAGACAGAACATATGGAAGTGTCTTCACCTCTGTAAAAAATGTGACCTTCTTATATATGTAAGTTTGCATGAAAGATCTTCGAATATAATCCCCTATATATGCACGTACTGTCGTACATATTCACATTGTAATTACTTTATTGTCTTGAAATTTGTTGTCAAATTATCAGAACAGACACATATGTCATATGGTATGACACATGACTTATGTATATAGCATACAGTGTATGTTATTGTCTTCAAGTACATTTTCAAGAATCTTCCATGATGGTTTTTTCACAAGTAGAAAGAGATGAAAGTATTACTTGCAAGGCCATTGAGATGATGTTGGAGCATACTAAAAAAGGCAGGGGTTGCTGAATGTCACTGTGTGTGGAGTATAAATGTGATAATAGGATGAAATTAGGAGTGTAAAAATGGAAGCTCAAGAATAGAGTTCCTAATTATGAAACACATTTTTCTGAGAGCAAAGCTTCCTACAGCAAGAGTCAAGTAGAAGCTGTCTTAGCTTTGTAGTAGAGGTTGGCTAAGCAGAGGTTACTTCAGGGTCTTTGAGATACAGAGGCCTCTGCCAAATAGAAGGAAAAAAAAAAGTGATTTCTATGTCTTTATCATAGAATCATAGAATCATGGAATCGTAAAATGGTTTGGGTTGGAAGGGACCTTAAAGATCATCTAGTCCCAACACCCCTGCCATGGGCAGGAACACCTTCCACTAGACCAGGTTGCTCAAAGCCCCGTTCAACCTGGCCTTGAACACTTCCAGGGATGGGGCATCCACAACTTCTCTGGGCAACCTGTTCCAGTGCCTCACCACCTGCATAGTGAAGAATTTCTTCCTTATATCTAATCTAAATCTACCCTCTTTCAGTTTAAAGCCATTACCCCTTGTTCTACCACTACATGCCCTTGTAAAAAGTTCCTCTCCAGCTTCCTTGTAGGCCCCCTTCAGGTATTGGAAGGCTGCTATAAGGCCTCCCTAGAGCCTTCTCTTCTCGAGGCTGAACAATCCCAACTCTCTCAGCCTGTCTTCCTAGGAGAGGTGCTCCACCTCTTATCATCTTTGTGGCCCTCCTCTGGACCTACTCCAACAGGTCCATGTCCTTCTTATGTTGGGGGCCCCAGAGCTGGACGCAGTACTCCGGGTGGGGTCTCACCAGAGCAGAGTAGAAGGGAAGAATCACCTCCTTTGACCTGCTGGTCACACTTCTTTTATGAATCATGCTTCTTTAATTATCATACTTCTTTTTTTATGCCATCTCTTCTTCCTCCACATCATAGTCATAGTGTTAAAAGACAGCAGAATCCACACAGTATAGACTTCCATGCTGTAGGGTTCATATACTGTATCTGTACATTGGTTTCCTTTCAGCTACCTCTGATCAACATGAGTCCTGTTTGCAGTAAATTTCCTTTTTAAAAGACAGAATAACTGAATGCTTCTCTTAATATGCACTGGCAGCCAGCTGAGGCCAAGGGCTCATGAATCGACTTAAAAGTAAACTGAACAAAATACTAACATAAACACTGTAGGTAATTTGGCATTGGCCAGAAAACGGATTACAAGACCAAGAGGATCACTTTCATTTCTAACTTTTCTGATTGTTATTACAGTCAAACTTTTTGATTTTATTTCACCATTTAAGGAATGTATTTTGCTCTTGATTTGGTTCTTTGTCTGGCACAGAAAAAGCTGTCATGATCAGGGAGAGGGAAAGTACAGTCTAGGAACAGAAAATGAAATATTTTCTTACCAAATAGAAGAATTTTCAAAATATTGTACTTTGAATGCAATCTTTTCAAGTACTTCTTGGTGATTAGATCCTTCCTTCTGAGGAAAGCAAGGATGTCTCCTCTGGCCCTTTCCTTACAATAACTATTTCTCATTCCTTATACTTCAAAATCTATCTCTTTTTTTTTAATTTGTAATTGTCACTCTGATCTGAGCTATCATCCCCAGATTAATCCTCCCACAAATAAAATATTTTTGTAGCTTTTTTTTTTTTCTTTTTTAGTTTTAAGAAATAACCGGCCTATGATTTGGCATATCCTCATGCATAGATTTTTTCTGGACTGTTTCTCACTGGCCGTTCTTACTGTCCATCATGTCTTATCAAATAAAAGGACCACAGTTCCCATCAGGAAGTTTGTACATTTCAGTAGACCAGATGCCAGAGTCTGTTTAGTTACAAAGACATTTTAATCACCAGCTGCACTAGTACAGCCTACTCTTTTTAGTACAATGCCACAAATTATCCATATAGTTTCTGCACATGTTCTTTCCTGTTCATGGTGCTTACACATCATATATTTAAAGAGTAATCAGGTGAGTAACAGAGATGCATAGTTAGTGTTACAATTGTGAAGGTGTAGCATAAAGATAACAAGCTGTCCAGTTTTATGCCTCTGCAGATGGGGTTCTCCTACTTGTGCCTTTGATGAGGTAATGGAATTGGTGGATCAGTGTTGCAGGCCATTGTCTGCTTTTTTTGGTTTTTTTTTTCATTCTCCCTAGGATACCTTTATTCTTCTATGTACTTCATTCATACGTTTTCCTGTTATCAAACATAATTTCTTTATTCTCTTCTTACTTCACATGGCACTCATGTTACCAAAGATGTTGTCTTACTGTGTTACATTTTTTTTTTTCCCCTTTCATTTCTTTGTGGACACCAGGCTATCACGCTAAATGGCAGTTGTCTCCTATTACTAATGTAATAAGAACATGGTAGTAGGGATATAAGGTTGCAAAAGGAAATGTATGGAATTCATGTTTTTTTCTGTAAAACAATCAGTCACAAGGAGGTAGTAGTGCAAGGTTACTTTTTTGGCCAGTTAAACATGGAGTAAACTTGCTGATAATTCATGACTGAAATGGACTCTAGAGTTAGCTGAGAATTATTCCAAAATAGATATCCTTACTTTTTATTGCTTGTCACTGAAATATGGTCTATGTATACATGCATGTACAGATTATTGCACATGTTCTGAATGGTTCACAAGACAGAACTGTTCTCTGCCTGGTCTAGAAGTAAGGCTTACTCTCCAAGGACACTCAAAGCACTCAGCTACACCTTGGAGTATCCCCACCATAAAACTTATAAATCATTATCATTCAAATCTTTATATAAAACATGTCTTAGCCTTGACAACTGCGTAATACTTCAGCCAAACTGGATGGCCATGATGAGTCTGCTACCTCCTCTTATTCCCCCTCCTTCTTCATTGACTTTGGTGTCTTCAGGGCTGTTTTTCCCAATTTTCTCACTCCGCTCTCCCATAGCTGCTGTACATCTTTTTTCACCCTTTCTTAATCACGTTTTTGCAGGGGCACCACCAGCGTGGCTGGTGGGCCCAGCTGTGCCCTGTGGTGGGTCTGCTTTGGAGCTGACTAGAACCGTCTGAAACTGGCTGTGTCTAGCATGGGCAGCCCCCGGCCTCTCCTCACAGAGGCCACCTGTGCAGCCCCCCGCTGCCAACACTTTGGCACCCACACAGAATACAGACTAACAGGCCACATTAAATGAAAAAAAGTTGCAAATTGACTGTTCTCCTTTTTAAAGATAAGGATATCATAATAAACTTATTTTTTTATCTAAGGAGGTTATAGCATGCTTTTAGGAACATGGCAGTATCATTTTCAGCATTGCTAGTGACTAGGATAGCTAAAACACTAAAATACCAGACAGCAGATAAGTAGCATTGTTCACTGTGCAATGTTTAGTGTTTCGGAAAAGCCAGAAAATGAATTAAGACGACACTCCACCTACCTATTGCCAAAATGTTTCATTAATTGCCAGAAGGTTCTTAAAAGGCTTGGCAGTGTTTTCCTTTTGATTTGTGCCAGAGCTGATGCAAGCTGCCATTGCAGGAGACAACGCCGTCATCAATGAAGGCACGCACACTGAACAGAGTCTACTGCCAGCTTAGGCAGTGCGTAGCTCGTCACATTCTTATCTGTTGAATGATGTAATAGAACCTTTTAGATGTCAATTTACTACAATTAGTATGGTCTTTCTTATTACCCCCCCTCCCATTTTACGTGGATATACATGTGCACTCTCAAACACACAAATGAATTGATAGCTATATGCACCTCCCAAACCAAATACTTTATGTAACATCTGTTACATAAAAGTCTTTAATACCAAAGATTCATAAGAAATAGCCCTGTGACATCCGAGACCAACATGGAGTTCTTATGGGTCACGACTACTGGAAATGGGACATGCTTTAGCTGCTTTTATTTATTTTTGTTATATAGAAATGATCTACATTAAAGTATCTAAGGAACTTTTTGGAGAAAAATTTTGTAGCAGGTACAATTTTCATGCTGCTATACATGGACAGTGAATTTGCTGTGAATTAGAGAAAAGTATGAAAACATTTTTCTTGTTTGATTTCATAAGGCTTTGAAAGGGGAAGCTTCCTAATTTTGTTTTCTGATCCTTCCCCATGAGCCAGTTCCAGATGTCTACTGGAAGTCTAAAGAGCATGTGCTCTGTGAGTCCGCTCCAAAAAAAATTATACCCCCAAACTATGCCACGTGAGAAAGGAAGGAATATTTATATTTTATTTACTTTCAAGATCTTTATAATTTGTTTATTTTTGTGTTAGTTTCAGCCTGAATAATCTAAAACCATAGATATATTGACTTAAGGTAGCACACTAAAATTTGATCAGCTGTTTTCTACCACACAGCAGTTGGGAAAGGGGAAGAAACATATGCAGAGAAATAACTGATAGCTTTTCTCAGATACTGATATCCTCTTCCTCTAGAAAGGACAAACTCATCCATCAGCCAGAGCTTAGTGTATGGGACTCTGACTCCAGCAATCCCCTTTCATTTGATCTAATGGGAATCAGCTCAGAAAAATCCATATATTTGTCCTTAGCACCCAGGACTTTGATGGGAGATGTCCTAATGGAAACAATGAGAAATGGAAAGTTGTTACTGCATCCTGTGTCACTCTGCCAGCACAGAAAAGGTGTGGCATATTCTGTTCCTTGTTATGAGACTTCAGATATATGCCCAGTATTGTTAGTTTGAGAGCAGAGCTTAGTATGTCTCTCCACATGTCCTCAGTGAACACTCAGGATAGAAATTATTAAACAGTGGGAGAAGAGTGACAGAATCTGACCCTGTAAAGCTTTTATATTCCAATCATTTTTGAATTAAAAGAGTTCAGCCTTCTTGACAAAAGCCCAGATTCTGATATGCTTATTAGTGTTAGATAGCTGCTTGACTCTACAGGGAGCCTTATTTTTATTGCAATGATTATCTTCAATGATTATCTTTTATCTTGTTTGATGAACGACATTGAGCCCTTGTAAAGAAAAGGCAAGAGAAATTTTTGAAAGTCTAAAGCTGTGCAACATGTTTACATTTTCATCCAAAGACTATATTCATAATTGCATATCAAGAAGCAGGTGGCTGCCTGGTCCTTTGGGTTCAGTCAGGGCAATAGGAGATAAGTACTCCCATTGTATAGAGTTAGTAAAAGAGAAAGTCAGGGGAGCCAACTACATAGTGCATAAACCAGTATTTGTTTATCCATCTGCCTTATTTTTCTTTTCCATCCAGAGATTAAAGCATATACACATGCTACATTACGCATCCTAGAGGAACAATTGCAAGTAGCTATCTTTTTTTAAGCATTGTAGATTTCCTTTTCTAATTACTAAAATAATTAAGAATTTGTGACAGTTATGTTCTGAATTAATGGCAAGGAAATGAGCTGTAACGCATAGAATGCTCTGTTCCATTGCCTACAACATGCTTTGGGAGAATTATTTGTATTATGCTTATGCTCATTTCTGCAAATAGCATGAGTCCGACTGGGTGCATTGATAATTAAAAAGTGAACAAACTTACCTATTTGGCTCATCTGAGAAGCAAAGGAACTCTAAATTGCCCGACTTAAAAGTGGGCATACTTCATTTACTACCACATGATGTTGGCTAGGCACTGCATGCCCATATGGTAATAGTAGGAGTACTCTTAAAGTAAACTGTGTTTCTGGAGAAGGATTAAGCACATTGTGGGAGATAAGCAAGTGAGAAAGGGAACTGGTTATTGTTTAGAATTTTCTTTTACAATTATTTTTTTGTAGTTAAAAGATCAGATTTTGCTTTAAAGAAGTAGCTGGCACTTTGCAATCTCCACCTTTCCCTTCCTTTCCCTTCCTTTGATGGCAAAAACTTAGAAATAAAGCCAATTTCTGCTGCAATCTCTGCCATGGCCTTGAGGACTGAATGAAATGTACTTTCCTGTCAGATGCTGAACATAGTTATCCATACTAGTTGTTTCAGTGATGTTGGAACTGGAAAGGAAGCAGAGTCCTTTGTTGGAGTATACATATATTTCTGTTGCAAGTCCTCCTCAGTTCCCTAGGAACATTTTCTTTTTATATCCCTTGCTGAAGTGAAAGAGGAAATTTACCAAGTCAGCACCTATTTATCCTTCTGAATGTCAAAACTGTCACAAAGGAAGCTTATAAAATGATTTTTTTTTTTTTTTAATAAGAATAGTTAGCCACTAATCAAACGAGCATAAGTAGATACCTTAAAATGAGAATGAGCTGCCAACTACTGAAAAGAAAATGATATTTTAGTGGAGAAATGTTACAAACTAAGACAGACGTGGTTTTGACTTTTGCTGCTGCACAGTTGGAAAGGAATTCATGAAGCTAACTTCATGGCCTTTGAAGTTCAGGAATGACAGTGAGTCTGTTGACTTCTGACAGAATGAAAATTTAAGTTTCACTGGAGACAGTAATGCCTTGTGATTTCAGAAGTAGCATCACATTCACAGAGAACAAAACGTTCTTTACACTGCTAAGTACCTACTGAGTGTAGAAACAGAAGTCTGGGAAATCACCTGCAACACAAAACATAAGAGGCAAGGTCCAGCCAACTGACTTTACCGGAAGAAAGTATCAATGGCTCTGAAAAGCTAATGAAAAATACTGTCCAAATACCTACCTTCAGGCTGAGGAATAATAGCAATTTCTTGTCTCAAAAAGTCATACTGCATTGGCAAAGTCAAATAATTTCAGAACATAGAATCAAGGATTTTGCTGAATAAAATATTTCATTAATGTATAAATTATTATACTGACCTTAGCTCTCATTTGCAATGAAGGCCCATTAAGATGTATTTATGCCTTTGCCTACACCACACTTCCAAGATAGTGAAGACAGAATTAGATCCAGGATGTTTGTCTACATAATTCCTAGGATTCTTAGGATTATGGCCATATAGTTGTCTCTGTCTTTGACTGTTATGCTTACTACTGACCTCAAGGATAAGCACAAGAATGTCTTTATACCATGCTCATTCTTCCACTGGGAAAAAATGGTACTTTAGACCCCAAGATGCAGACTCTGGATGAACTGATCACTTTAATCCATCTCAATCCAACATATTACATGTAAGAATTAATATCGCTGTTAGAGCTTTCAGAGGCCTTCTTATTATACACATTAATTTTAGTGGAAACATGCTACTCTAGATTTTCCTAGCATAAATACACTTCTGCAGTTTCTAGTAAAATTAAATTGTTTCACAGTAAATCTGCCAGCACTATTTTTCTCTTTAGAAGAAAAATGAAATGGGTGTATTCTGGATGGCATTTTTGGTGGTGGAGTTAGTGTGTTTTGAGTTTTTCCCATTTTGTTTGAAATCTATAATTTTATTAGGAAAACATTTTCATTTGTTAACTGGCTTTTCAGCAACTCAGTATCCATTTACTTTCTGATAGACTCATCATTACATAGGAAGAAAAAACATTTAGACTTCTTGCATTCCAGAGGATAAATTGCAGAAGCTAATCTTCCATGAAATATGGAAGAAGTGCAAAACTATGATCTACCTTCCAAGCTGTCGACACCTGAATTATAGGAAAAGAGGACAGAAAACAGTTATTTATCCACTCTGATTTAGCAATGCTCTTCCTGTTTTGTACCTGTGTACACATTGTTGAAGATTAACATATAGTGGGTAAATATGAAAAAACTTCAGTAATTGTTTATAAATGATCCTTCTATGGAAAAAAAAAAATTGCAAAACCAAAATAAAACAGAATAAAACTGAAACTTCCCCATTCTTGAAGGAAGTAGGAAGGGAAGATGGTGTCTCAACTTACTACCATTCACTGAACTACAGAAAATGACTGCTTCTGTCTCCAGTTAATCACCAGACCAGAAACAAAGCAGCAAAAGATTTATGCACCCAAAGAATCAATGACTTCTGGGAGCATGTATCTCTTTATGAAAGCCATAACAGCCCTTTCTGAGTATGCATATGAATTGCATGCTTTAGGGGAAAGTTCTCACATAAAACAGGGACTTGTCTTCTACTCATGTATTGACTGTAAATATATCAATCAAGGAGTGGTAAGAGATGCTACATGAGGGAATTGTGCACAGAATTTTTTTTTTAAAATTTTTATTTTTCCCAGATTCATGTCTTTTCAGGTCTCCACATTACACCTAAAATTAATTTAAGGTATCTATCTAAATTCCCCCATGGAGTGAATTTTAGCAAGCTGTTCAAGCTAAGCTTTGATCAAACCCAGTGAAACTGATACCTGAAACAGCTGGTAAAATTTGGTCTGCTTTGTTGTCATTAGTTGCTGTTATTGTCTTACCTCTATCAAGGATCTGATCTGAAAATATGCTCAGGATTGACTCTACATGTCCATGTCACAGGTTTACTGGGAAAGGATTCAAACGTTGTGAGGAAAAATGTCAAGGCACCTTTTTGTTGGAAAACAGAATAATTAATTCACATAACAGTTGGAGTATTGTAGATTACGGTCTTTTGGGAAGAGCTTAATGCTGATGGGTAAGTGGTGTCCATCCAGCATGTATCCTGGTGGACAATTCTCAAGTGAAAATGGACTTATATTCTTTGACTAACTAGTAAGGCTTGCACTGCAATTTCTGAGACAAAACAAAACCAAAACCAGACAATGCCCCAGCCCCCAAAACCAAACCAAACCAAACCAAACCAAACCAAACCAAACCCCACAAAAAATCTGCAAAACAAAGCTGTAAGCAGTATGTGGCTTCTTTGTTTCATGCTACCGGATAAATTTAGAAATTTAAACTTCATTTAAATACTAAAGTTTGATTGATGGTTTCCAGTAGAAAAAATGATCAGTAGCAGCTGTCACTGTTAACAGAAGAATTTAAAAACAAACAAGCAAGAGTTAGGAAAGATGTCTAGGTATATTCCCTTAGGTAACAGCTGATCATTTATGCTAGAGACAAAATAATGTCACAGGTTCACCTTTTATTATAACGGTGAGCAGTACTGAGATATGAGGAAGTAAAAATTAAAAGGAAACTGCATATTAAAGCCTTCCAATTTTTTTTTATAACACCTTAGAAAATATTTTAAAATGCCTGCAAACTGCTACCACCACTGTCTTGACTGCCACCACCACTTTTTTCTGGACGTTCCATTAACATTAGTGAGATCATTCCTGGATCATGAGACATCTGTGTCTATTATTCCAGCCTAAATGTAATATATTTTCTCTGTCATATTTCTCAGTTATTGCCACTTTTTGAACTTAGGATAGAAAAATTAAGAAACTGGATTTAATACAGAAAACATATATGCTCAGAAAAGATAAAACTCCAGTAACTATGCAAAATCTATTTTAGGACCATCAGCATTACAAGTTGAAAATAATTTGTATCTAAACAGATCATTCAGATCTTTTCTGCTCTGCTCAGAAAATTGGATAGTGTTGTTTAATGCCACTCACATAAAATTTTTACAGTTTTCTGCAGCCAAATTAAACTAGGAGTAGCACTGACAAAAACATTCTGTAAATTATTTATGCATAAATTCATGTATTGCTCCAAAACCCAGATATATGACAGCAGCTTTAAAAAGAAAGTTTTAAAGCTTTAAAAAAAGGTGTTTGGGTTTTTTTTGTTTGTTTGTTTGTGGTTTTTTTCCTTCTTTTTGAGCTTTACTTTTTGGCAGATAACTCTTGAAAAGAACTATACTTTATACCTGATTTACATGTTTGGTTATACTTTGAAGTCTTTCTTAATATTTTTTTTTTTCCAAAATTTCACTATTTAATGAATTTTCAGATTGAAATGTGAAACTCCACCTCACTTAGGACTTTCATTTAATTGCTGTTGACCAATACCTATTATTTTGATGTTTGCATCTTTCACTGGCCTGTTTCTATATTAATTTCTTTGAATCAATATCTCCTGCATTTAGCTTCACCCTAGTTCTTAATGAAAGTCAGTGATTCTTGTTTATAAATGGGCTAGTATTAGGGATTTTAACGATTAACGGTTAAACACACCTAATGTGTTATGGAATTAAAAAAAAAAAAAAGATTAATTATCTACCTATCTTGTATTACCTTTGCTCATTTAGGGATTTGAATGTCCTAAAAATGTGACCGTTGCCTCAAGTTTCCATTTCATCCATCCATCCAAGAGACATATATTTCTGTAGTGATTCTGAAAGAATTTGTACATGAAGCCTAGAAATTAAACAATACGTTCTGTTTCTGGTTGCTTAAGCTTTCCCAAGTTCTTTTTTGACAATAATTGTTAATGCTCTCTTTATTTGAGCCTGTACAGAACATACATATCAGAAAATAGCAAGGCAGAAGGAGTACAAAAATGCAAGAAAAAGCTACAGTGTTACAAAAGCAAATTATTGACATGTTGTTTACCACTAACTTCTGTAGTTTATTTTTGCCAGTGGAACAATGCCAATAATACTGTATGAACTGCACCCAGGGTTCAAGTTCTGGACGTTATTTAAATGTATCTGCCAGTAACTTATTCTGAAAATTAGAGCACTAAAACCAGCCTAGAGATTAAAAAAAAAAAAAAAAGTTAGCAAAACATGCTGTAAAACCAGCAATAGAAGATGATCACAACATTCTCCTCTCTAAAGTGGATAGGTATGGATTTGATGGGTGGACTGTTCGATGGGTGAGGAATTGGTTGGATGGTTGCATCCAGAGGGTAGTGGTCAATGGCTCAATATCCAGATGGAGATTGGTGGCAAGTGGTGTCCTGAGGGGTCCTTAGTGGGACCAGTAGTGTTTAATATCTTCATCAGTGACATAGACAGTGGGATCAAGTGCACCCTCAGCAAGTGTGGAGATGATACCAAGCTGCATGGTGCAGCTGACATGCCTGAGGGATGGGAAGTCAGTCAGAGGGACCTGGACAAGCTCGAGAAGTGGGCCCACGTGAACCTCATGGGGTTCAATAAGGCCAAGTGCAAGGTCCTGCACCTGGGTCGGGGCAAACCCCGGTATCAACACAGGTTGGGGGATGAAGGGATTGAGAGCAGCCCTGCCGAGAAGGACTTGGGCGTACTGGTGGATGAAAAGCTGGACATGAGCCAGCAACGTGTGCCTGCAGCCCAGAAGGCCAGCCGTATCCTGCGCTACATCCAAAGAAGCGTGGCCAGCAGGTCGAGGGAGGTGATTCTGCCCCTCTCCTCTGCTCTGGTGAGACCCCACCTGCAGTACTGTGTCCAGCTCTGGAGCCTTCAGAACAAGACATGGACCTGTTGGAGCAGGTCCAGAGGAGGGCCATGAAAATGATCAGAGGGATGGAACACCTCTCCTATGAAAAAAGGCTGAGAGAGTTGGGGTTGTTCAGCCTGGAGAAAAGAAGACTTTGGGGAGATCTTACTGCAGCCTTTCAGGACTTAAAAGGGGCTTGTAAGAAAGATGGGTACAAACTTTTTAGCAGGGCCTGTTGTGAAAGTACAAGGCGTAATGGTTTTAAACTAAAAGAGGGTTGATTTAGACTAGCTATAAGGAAGAAATTATTTATGATGAGGTGGTGAAACACTGGCACAGGTTGCCCAGAGAAGTTGTAGTAGATGCCCCATCCCTGGAAACATTCAAGGTCAGGTTGGACAAGGCTCTGAGCAACCTGATCTAGTTGAAGATGTCCCTGTTATTTGGAAAAAGGAAAAGATTTCAGGAAAAATCCAAAACACTTTTCTATAGTAACTCAGGTGACTCATCCTCTTTTACAGACTGTGTTCCTATATTGCGTTAGAGCTCTTCAAGAGAAGAAACAGTTCCTAAGAGTACTCCTATTAATGTCGTGCTGAGGCAATTGAGTTCAGCTAGACACATTTGCCTCATGAGAAACATTGAAAGTTGGAAGAACTAAACTAGAAGTATAACATGATATCATAGCATAGTTTGAAACAGAGTGTTTGGAGGTTTAATGCTTTAGTGAGGAGACTTGAGGGGTGACCTCATTGCTGTCTACAACTTCCTTATGAGCGGGAGTGGAGAGGGATCTCTTCTCTCTGGTGTCCGATGATAGGACGTGAGGGAATGGCTTAAATCTGCACCAGGGGAAGTTCAGATTGGATGTTAGGAAAAAGTTCTTCACTGAGAGGGTGATCAAGCACTGGAACAAGCTCCCCAGGGAAGTGGTCCTGGCCCCAAACCTATTGGTGTTCAAGAAGCATTTCAACAAATCAATATATGGTTTAACTTTTAGCTTGCCCTGTGTGAAATCAGGAATTGGACTCAGTGCTCCTCATGAATCCATTCCAACTCAGGATATTCTATGATTCTATGATCTAATTGTTTGTTAAGGAATGACATTCCTGTATAAAGCAGTTGCTTTTCATGAATTAATAAATAAAATTGTACTATTAGCCAATATTCATTTGATATGTAATTTAAGTAAATGGTCAAAAAATTAAACTTAATATTTAGTTTTTCTTTTTTAACATGTATATCTATACGAACAAAGACAGTTCAAAGGAATGATGGATATACTCCATTTCAGGAGAAAGAAAAAAAAAATTCCTTTGAGGTTTTCAAAGTTTCTAAGTTTTGTGGCAGTTCTATTTTTTTTTGGGAAACCTGCCTTCTGATTTCTGCAGAATAAAAATACTTTATGAAATACCTGTATACTTGTTGTGCTTGTGAAGGAGACTTAATTCTTGTCTTAATATGTCAAAAATTATTAAGAATAATTAAGCTTTCTGTATCATCTCCATAACTGCAGTGTATGCATGACCAGTATTGTATTTGGGGAGTTTGAGTTTACTAAACAGAATAATTTTCTGGGTTTGTTTTTTTGTTTGTTTGTTTGTTGTTTTTTTTTTCTTTTTATCTGCTGCAAAGTAAGGATACAATTTAAGGATACAATCCTTAAATTATTCTTTTTGGAAAATATTTTTTTCTGGACTAGGTAACCAAATTCCCCATTAGTTTGAATCGGTGTTATTCAAAATAAGAGCCAGTATAATAATGTGTCTAGAAGCAGACATGTTTAATAGCCCAAAATGTAAGGACTCCAGTTCATGCAAAACTCTTTGTTCTTCCTGCAAGAAATGAGAGAAGAATTTTTGTGAGTTTATGTCATATTTGAGATTCTTTGATAATTCCCAAATGGACCGTAGTGTGGTCCTATGGCTGCTGCGTTACCACATTGTTGTGTGATCCTAAATCAGCCTTTCAACAACAAATTCAAAAGCATAAGAATAATTTAAAAATTTATACTATCACACTTCTCCATTACAGATACTGACAGGGAGCTCACTCCACTTTCAACAAATTAAAAATGACATTTTTGAAGGTTCTGCTAGATATTTTCATAGTAATATTTGCTCATCATGTGAATTTTTAATAATATGACTTAACTTAAATCTGAGTGTTTGTGAGTAACTAGTTGCTTGTAGCTACCTCAGAAATGTACTAATTACCAAACTGACCGAAATAAACACATTCACAATATCTAAGCCTTCACTGTGGCAAGAGGTTATTCTCAAAAATAATATGATGAAATAGACACACTAGACTTCATCCTGAAGGATTGCAATATATCCTTCAAAGCTACTGCTCACAGCTGTGCTGCCCTTTTGCTTCAGGCAGGTAACCAGCACTCACCACCTTGGAGACTCATGAAAAACTGGAGATAAAAAAAAGGAGTATTCTTCATATGAATAACGTTCGCTTATCAGGGGGGAAAAAAAAAAAAAAAGAAGAAAAAAGAAACATGATTTCCATTCATTCAAGCCTCAAATTTGCCATCTCAGTGAGTTCCTGACCAGTACCTTCCCTTTCTCTCTCTTTATTTTCTCTCAGGGCTGTACGATCTGCTCTGTAACTTTATTGCCTTCAAAATGCGGGATTTGCCTTCAGGGACCATTGTCTCCCAGGCCTTGCTTTTTCACTTTACCAAGGAGAACTGAATTTGCTAATTTCTTATTCCTATTTTGGGTTGTGAAGGTTAAATATTCTGATTTTAAATTAGCTCTTTAGTTAACTTTTAGTTACTAGTACAGCTTTTTAATGTAGTCCAGACAAGAGAAGGAAGTTTTATTTTGTCTTAATGGACTTTCTGGCAAATGTATTGGATTAAGCTCCTGTTCAGTTCGAAGGCAACTTGACAGAGAAGAACTGATCATTTCTGAAAACATATACTGCTCAACCACCAACAGAATTTCAGTTATGAACTGAAGTTTTGGTGGTCCAGGTACCAACACAAGCCTGATACAAAGACTAGCTTCAGTACTATGTTTTTTCAGGAGAAATGCCCTAATCCTTTATGACCATGCAAGCACCTAGTATTTGAATGTCTAGGCTGAACACACCCAGCTAAAAGCACATGCTTTATTCATAGCTAGCTTTTAAAATGAGACTGTCTATTTGCTTCATGACAACATTTTCTTCAATATAGTTAATCAAACAAAAAAGCCTAGACAGTTATATCCATTGTCACAAGTGAAGTTCATGAAATTAAGAGTTATAACTAATTTTTGAAAACAAGCTGTCTCTTGAAAAATGTAGATTGTGCAGTTTCTTTGGAAGCATAAATGTCTTAATTAGACAGACTTAATGAGCAGTCTTCTTAGGACATAAGCAAAGGCTAACTGCAACCTTTGAAGCCCAGTTATAACATTTTATGTGAACTTTACAGCTTATTTATAATGCTGTTAGGTATTGTGTAGTACAACTTAAAACCCATAAAATTAATTGTAAGACCAAAATGTTTTTGTCACCTTTACAACTTTATTGTGTTCTACGTCAATTGAACTGTGCCTTTTATAAGTCTGTATAACAGGTCTAGCTATTAATTTGCGTCTCAAAAATTTTTAAGATCTTGAAGGAAATCATATGTAGAAAGATGGCAATAATCCTATGCATCAAGCTGCCTTTTACCCCTGAAGTATAAGATATACTTTGACAATGAATGCACTGACACTTTTTCTTTGAATTTTGACATATCCATGGTGGTGATTATAGGCAAATACTTTCAGATCTCAAACTTTTTCATGTGCAGGTTTAAACTTGATTTGTGCTAAATGAGATTACTATTCTCACCATTATTCAGGAAATTACTATGAAACACTACTGCAGAAGAACTACAGGAGAACTGAGAGAACTGCAAAAAACAACACAGCACCTCCACCAACAACAGTGTTCAGTGAGTATGTCTGTTTAAAGACAAAGATTTTGTCCAAACTAATGTTATTGCTGAATTTACTTTTCAAACACATCTATCTATCCACTTCTTTCTTCCCTCAAAATGCATTAGTATGTATAAATATAAACATTTAAAAGAAGCAAGTAGGTCTTCTACAGAGACATTGAAATTTGATTAAGTTACTATTTATATGAAAAAATAAAATATTTTTATAGTCAGAGACCAGCATAATCCGACTAACTATGAAATAGATGTAATTCTGGTACTCGAACCCTATTTAAGACTGCAGTTTCATTCTTCTTTTTTGCTTCCCAGGCCCTCCCACCCCCCCACC